>NW_026853148.1:0-27241 GCF_026571515.1 Ruditapes philippinarum
TTTGTTTTGTGTGCAATTAGATCAATAACAACGATTTCATAAAATTGCATTTACGCGTTCACACTTACAAACTATTACATGACCAGATATGATTTTGCACGTTATTATTCCCTGCGGTCTGGAGACCGCAGGGTATTGGTACGCGTTTAACTTTTTTGAGGCATGGGAGCACGTGACCTGTTTTCGGTACATGGAGGAGCATGTGATCTGTAAACCGTACATGATTGGTTAATTGAACTTTCGAAAAAAACCTAGCTAAATACTGTTTGTCGATACGTTACGGATTTACCTCTAGGGAAAATTAGTCCGAATTACACCTAATTAAGAACAAAAAACTATTACGTGATATTTTCTAATTTTCTATAATTATTTTACCGTTTAGGGTGGAAAAACTTGAATGATGTGTTTGAAAATTGTCAATGTTTCTTTAAAATCTATCTCAAATTTACAAATACTGAAAATCTACAAAATTAAAAATATTCGTAGTGGCATCTGCCATAATAAATAGAGATATTTTCTGCGTAAACTTGTGTGTTTACTTTATCTTTTTTTGCTCGGAATCATTCATAAAATGGTAAGGTCGTCTATTAATCATTTTCTTAAAAAGAAATAATTGTTTTTATCTTCGGCCTTCTCCGGTCTTCAACGGAGACCTTCTTCTATATTGATCGATTATTGTTAACTATATTCCTGATACAAACGTTTATTTATGCCCCCCAAACAATGTTGAAAATAGTTAAATGAAATATCTTGATATCATTAAAAAATGTTCCCCGCAGGAAACCATTTTTACTTGTTGTAGCAAGATAGTTTAGTTTCAACTCAAAACTCACCAGAGCACAACTTGCTTCCCTATGTCCGTCCTTATCCTTGTCGTCTGTCTTTAACCCTATAACATCTGTTTAATAACATCTTTTTTCTACATAAACGTGTTATTCGTGATAAGAGTGTATTTTGGTTATAAATAGACGAAATCTTTTATAAAAAATTATCCGCATGATTCCAGTCAATAGACACTGCATGTAGCTAAAAATGCGGGAAAAATTAACGACTATTTTTTCAAAACTAATACTATTAAATTTTGATTAAATTTCAAAGAATTTATTATTGGGTAGCATTTTTTCAAAAGTAAAGTGCTACTAAGTAATCTTTGGCCTCTTGAGCATGTGAGAAAACTAACTAGCTAGCTTGCATAACGTCGATGGTTTCTACCCGGGTGCCCATTGAACGTGAAGCAATGCACAAAGTCTCCATCCACACGTAAAGCTGAAAAGTCGCCATATGACCTTAACTGTGTTGATGCGACATAAAACTCAACACTTAAATTTAATATCCCAGAAAATGAAAGTCTGTCTATATTCAGAATGTTATTCTAAAAAAAGTGATAAATGTACTACTACTTTCTTTTTTATCTGTTGAAATAAAAACGTTATCATTCATCTGTTTCAGATTACGTAGAGTACAACAGAAGTAAGTACATAAGATCAGTTTTGATTTGTAAGCGAGTGGTAAATATTAGTTTATAAACAGTAATATACAACATTTCTTTTTACATCATGTTCATTGGACACATTTATTAAGAGCAAAGCAGCATTTTCTCAAAGTTTACATATTGTGTTCTTTATCTTTACAAATTATTTCAAAAAGACATATACGGAATATTATGTTGTGGTAGGTTTCTGAGGCTTTGTATTTTGCTACGAGCAGAGGTTGAAAATTGATATCAATTTTCCAACGTTGCAAGTAGGAAAAAACATAGCCTCAGAAAGCTACTACAACATAATGTGATTCGATCATTATAGCTGCATCTAACATAAGCTTATCAATGTTTTGTTCAGTAGGATCTCTTACATCATTGAGAGAATGCACCCATTTTATAGCATACACAGCAGAAGATACTACACTGTATGACTTTCCTTCATCTAACAAATATAAACATAGAAACACAAATAGACTGAGCTGATAAACCAACTTGATTGTTATCTTTACAGAATGGTTGAAAATGTCTAAAATAACTCCTGCACTTTTCGCAGTATTTTTATATACTAGGGTTGTCCAAAAAATTCGTGCACTCCAGTTATTGTCGTGAGAGTTATTGATAGAAAAACATGAATTATATATCACTTGAAGTGGAAATCTGTCTAAAATATGAACACAAAAGAAAAAGCTGTGTAACTAGAGTGTCGTGAAAATAAATCGTCATACAGTTACTTTGGTAACGTAATACCGGCGCACGACAAAAAATTGGGTTAGTTCATGACTTTGATGCATCACAGTATTCTTTAAACACTGCATATAAATGTCAAAATTCAGGGAAAAGTGTGTGTACGTATTTCTGACGTCAATAGAAAATATGACGTCATTTGCCCTATTATAACGGTCGTAAACAAACATTTCTGTGTGGTCGTCAATACTGTAATTACGTGAAATTTTCAGTCGCTAAACGTCTGGAAATACGGACGATCATTAAATTTTGGGCAAGTATTGGTAAAACACCGACAGATACCTACAAAGAATTAAAAGGGCAAGGGTGACAAGTTCAGTGTAACGAAGGCTGGTTTTTGAATGCCACAAATGCTCTGTAGAGGAGGGGGGGCGAGAGAAGATAGATGATCACAACCGATCAGGCAAACGTTCGTCCGTAATGCCGGCGCATATGACGAGGGTTGTCCACTATACTCGTGCACTGATGGAATATGTACGTTGCAATAGAACAAAAAAACCTACAAAATACTTTGCATCAATCATTCTTCTATTGACAGTAAAACAAATTATGACATAAAAAGCAAATGCCACTTAACAAGCGACAAAAAGTTAATACAATCACAGTAATGAACTAATCCATTTTTTTTCTTTTCGCTTGCGCCGGTTTTACGTTACTAAGGTAACTTAATGACAATTCTTGTTTACAACACGCCGTGTAAAAGGCTTTTTCTTATGTTTTCTTATTTGAGACAGATTTCCCCTTCAAGTGATATATAATTCATGTTGTTTTATTAATAACTCTCACGAGAATAACTGCAGTGCACGATTTTTTTGTACAAACCTCGTATATATATATATATATATATATATATATATATATATATATATATATATATATATATATATATATATATATATATATATATATATATATATATATATTATTAATATATTTGTTCATACTGCCAGCTACATCACATAATATAAGCAGAAATGTACTTTTGTTTATCGTATTTATTTATTTACTGCTTTATAGTAAGATATATCACATTTGATTCTGGTACTTTTGCTCGTAAGAAGTAAATATAGAATAGCAGTCAAGTTCAAAGAAACTGTTATATGCGTACTTAAAGAACAAATGTACTGTGCATTTATTTATAAAATTTTAATGAAAATTATATCACTTTTTATACTCGTCTGATACTTTTGCTTGAAAGGAGTAAATATAGATGTTAAGTTAAATCTTAGACATAGTAATTGTACATTTTTTGTAGAAACTTGCATTTATATAGCAAAATAAAGCAATAACATTATTTATGGCCGAAAAATGGCACTGGCCTTTTTGTATATAAACCATAACTGATTATGTTATAAACATAGACTTACTTCTTTCATTTGCGTCTTGCCATATAGAAAAATAAAAAGGCAACAGAAAAGAGACCAAGAAGAGTATGTACATAAGATTTTTATATATTTATTATGGTTTGTTAGTTTCTTACAATTATTTGTTTTGATTTGATGTTTAAATTTCAATAACAATAAGTTAAACATTATTGCTTGTAGAGTTATACATTCTTCTGTAGATATCTTTATATACTTGTACATAAAACAAGTTTAGTGTTAGATGAATACAATCGAAGCAACAGTTCGTGAAACTGTTTATATCTTATACCCAACATTATTTTGCTTTTGATGAAATGTAAAATGATCGTGATTAATTTGTTTAAATTGATTAATGTTTTAATTTGTTAATCAAAAACAAAAATAAAAGAATAATTATATTGTGTTATAGATTATTTTACATATTCATATATTATGCAATTTCTTCTTTTTTTGTTCGATTAGAAAAAAACTGATGTAAAACATTTCTGATACTTTATATGTACTTTCATATCTTCACCAACTCTTTCATCACCAGATATGCTCATGCACGTTGTCGGTGGTTCTACTCAGTAACTCATTACTTAGGTAGTCGTGCCTGAAATAATGCATAGACGGACATCTGAGGCCTTCCTTCAAAAGTTAGACTGAAAAGTTGCATTATGCCATCCACTGCATTGAATCGTCTCCACCCAAAACGACTCAGATAATTGTTTGTTGTGTATCAATGTTAATAAGGAAAGGGGAATAAACACAAAATTCCTTTTTCCTATACATAAATGTATATTGAAATGTCTCCATTGACTGTTGTATAATAACACAGTAAATGCCTTTAAAAGTTTTCGCATTCATCAAGTTGTTACCCTCTATTTACGTATTTACGTTTCAAATATCATAACCTCATGGTTAAAATTGACCCGCCCCGTCACTTAGTGTTTGCAGACTTATGGTGGCAATATTATTGAAATCGTCTTGTGCAAAATAACAATGAGATATGGCTTAGATACTTTTCCTGTAACATTGCCATGTGAACCCCTACAAAGGTTTATTAAATGTCGTGCGACTGGTTCCAAAATTACGCCCTGATTTATGGTAATATAGTTTCTATTGACTTATAATAGCAAGATATATTAAAATCTTCTGCTTAAAAACTACAATGTGAAGAGCTTATTTGAAACAAATCATCATCTTGTGGTACTCGACAAATTAAGTTTAATTAAGGGGTAAGAACAAAACTTGTCCTAGATCACGGAGTCCTTAGTTTACATAGCTCATACTTTAAACATTTAAAAATATTTTTTTTCAGTTTATAACATTGATTTTTTTGATTATTTTTTATGAAATTGACAGACTCAATCAAACCAAGTCTGCAATTCTCTTGTAATTTTGTTGTGATTGATGCTTCCGAGGGATCACTTTGTTTCCAGATTTATTTTACAAGAAGTCGAGCAGCCTAAGGGGGATTTAGTCTACAAAGACTACATTTACAAATCTTTTTGAAAACAAACAGATTAGAGCGTAGACATTAAGCGTGTCGCTATCGAACCCAATACAAATAAATGCATAACTAAATACTCACTTCTAAATGAAATAATTATGACCTTTTCTACAAGTTTAACTTAGATGAATAGCGTTGTGCGGTAACAGTCTTCTGGTTATGGTTCAGATATAAAATATGATATCATGTTACATAACACAGATTTAAGAGTTTATGCAAATTTTAACAAACTTGTAGCAATAATAAACAAAAGTAAACATTAGGCTGTTGTTATTATTATAATGGAATAGTGTTGTTTATAATATGATGAGTAACGATAATTATATATTTTGTTACAGACTAACTAAAATGAAAGAAGAGTAAGTATAGTAGAAATTGCTTTCAGATTTAAACATATATGTATACAAAGGAAATGTGTTAAATTGTTTATCATATGCATGCCATTACCACGAAAAATATATTGATTGATTTGTTAAAACATTCTTTGTCGAAGATAGATCAAGGCTAAATTTGTGCAATATAAACGACATTTTGATGAACTGCATAAAAGAAAAAAAAACAACAAAAAACATTATAACAATACTTTAGTTTTGGTTTTAACTATAATGCTGAATTATCATTAATTTAATGAATTTTTTTTTCAGATTTCGTACAAAAGAAATGTAAGTTTATTAGATAATGCTTATTAGAAGTTATTTAAAACGTAGCACAAAAATTAATGTTTTATCCGTTTGAATTCAAAATATCCTATCATATTTGCTTGTTTAGTTTGAACTATAAACTTTTATTAAGATGTTTTCTGTATCGATTGAAATTTGTTTAAAATCTTGTAAGCACATATTTGTTTTAAAGGACAAAGTTAGCTACTGTATTAATATAGGACACATAAAGTATTGTGATCTGAGATAAACTTTGTCTTATTGTGTTTATTGCCTACTTTTAATCACTTAAAAGAAATAATACTTTATTATTTTCTTTTTTATATGATGAATACTCATTATAAAATATCATTTTGTTTCAGCCAACTTAAAAAGGAGCAAGAAGAGTATGTATATTTGATTATCCTTTAAGATATTACAGGATGTGGACATCGAAAAATATATGTTACATTTATGTTTAAGATTATTTTGAAAGTACATGGAATATTTATAAATTTGTTTTGTGTGCAATTAGATCAATAACAACGATTCATAAAATTGCATTTACGCGTTCACAACTTTACAAACTATTACATGACCAGATATGATTTTGCACGTTATTATTCCCTGCGGTCTGGAGACCGCAGGGTATTGGTACGCGTTTAACTTTTGAGGCATGGGAGCACGTGACCTGTTTTCGGTACATGGAGGAGCATGTGATCTGTAAACCGTACATGATTGGTTAATTGAACTTTCGAAAACCTAGCTAAATACTGTTTGTCGATACGTTACGGATTTACCTCTAGGGAATTAGTCCGAATTACACCTAATTAAGAACAAAAAACTATTACGTGATATTTCTAATTTTCTATAATTATTTTACCGTTTAGGGTGGAAAAACTTGAATGATGTGTTTGAAAATTGTCAATGTTTCTTTAAAATCTATCTCAAATTTACAAATACTGAAAATCTACAAAATTAAAATATTCGTAGTGGCATCTGCCATAATAAATAGAGATATTTTCTGCGTAAACTTGTGTGTTTACTTTATCTTTTTTTGCTCGGAATCATTCATAAAATGGTAGGTCGTCTATTTAATCATTTTCTTAAAAAGAAATAATTGTTTTATCTTCGGCCTTCTCCGGTCTTCAACGGAGACCTTCTTCTATATTGATCGATTATTGTTAACTATATTCCTGATACAAACGTTTATTTATGCCCCCCAAACAATGTTGAAAATAGTTAAATGAAATATCTTGATATCATTAAAAATGTTCCCCGCAGGAAACCATTTTTACTTGTTGTAGCAAGATAGTTTAGTTTCAACTCATAAACTCACCAGAGCACAACTTGCTTCCCTATGTCCGTCCTTATCCTTGTCGTCTGTCTTTAACCCTATAACATCTGTTTAATAAAATTCTTTTTTCTACATAAACGTGTTATTCGTGATAAGAGTGTATTTTGGTTATAAATAGACGAAATCTTTTATAAAAAATTATCCGCATGATTCCAGTCAATAGACACTGCATGTAGCTAAAAATGCGGGAAAAATTAACGACTATTTTTTCAAACTATACTATTAAATTTTGATTAAATTTTCAAAGAATTTATTATTGGGTAGCATTTTTTCAAAAGTAAAGTGCTACTAAGTAATCTTTGGCCTCTTGAGCATGTGAGAAAACTAACTAGCTAGCTTGCATAACGTCGATGGTTCTACCCGGGTGCCCATTGAACGTGAAGCAATGCACAAAGTCTCCATCCACACGTAAAGCTGAAAGTCGCCATATGACCTTAACTGTGTTGATGCGACATAAAACTCAACACTTAAATTTAATATCCCAAAAAAATGAAAGTCTGTCTATATTCAGAATGTTATTCTAAAAAAAGTGATAAATGTACTACTACTTTCTTTTTTATCTGTTGAAATAAAAATGTTATCATTTATCTGTTTCAGATTACGTAGAGTACAAGAGAAGTAAGTACATAAGATCAGTTTTAATTTGTAAGCGAGTGATAAATATTAGTTTATAAACAGTAATTTACAACATTTCCTTTTACATCATGTTCATTGGACACATTTATTAAGAGCAAAGCAGCATTTTCTCAAAGTTTACATATTGTGTTCTTATCTTTACAAATTATTTCAAAAAGACATATACGGAATATTATGTTGTGGTAGGTTTCTGAGGCTTTGTATTTTGCTACGAGCAGAGGTTGAAAATTGATATCAATTTTCCAACGTTGCAAGTAGGAAAAAACATAGCCTCAGAAAGCTACTACAACATAATGTGATTCGATCATTATAGCTGCATCTAACATAAGCTTATCAATGTTTTGTTCAGTAGGATCTCTTACATCATTGAGAGAATGCACCCATTTTATAGCATACACAGCAGAAGATACTACACTGTATGACTTTCCTTCATCTAACAAATGCGTTATAAACATAGAAACACAAATAGACTGAGCTGATAAACCAACTTGATTGTTATCTTTACAGAATGGTTGAAAATGTCTAAAATAACTCCTGCACTTTTCACAGTATTTTTATATACTAGGGTTGTCCAAAAAATTCGTGCACTCCAGTTATTGTCGTGAGAGTTATTGATAGAAAAACATGAAATTATATATCACTTGAAGTGGAAATCTGTCTAAAATATGAACACAAAAGAAAAAGCTGTGTAACTAGAGTGTCGTGAAAATAAATCGTCATACAGTTACCTTGGTAACGTAATACCGGAGCACGACAAAAAATTGGGTTAGTTCATGACATGCATCACAGTATTCTTTAAACACTGCAAATAAATGTCAAAATTCAGGGAAAAGTGTGTGTACGTATTCCTGACATCAATAGAAAATATGACGTCATTTGCCCTATTATAACGGTCGTAAAATGGTCGTCAATACTGTAATTACGTGAAAATTTCAGTCGCTAAACGTATGGAAATACAGACGATCATTAAATTTTGGGCAAGTATTGGTAAAACACCGACAGATACCTACAAAGAATTAAAAGGGCAAGGGTGACAAGTTCAGTGTAACGAAGGCTGGTTTTTGAATGCCACAAATGCTCTGTAGAGGAGGGGGGGGGGGGCGAGAGAAGATAGATGATCACAACCGATCAGGCAAACGTTCGTCCGTAATGCCGGCGCATATGACGAGGGTTGTCCACTATACTCGTGCACTGATGGAATATGTACGTTGCAATAGAACAAAAAAAACCTACAAAATACTTTGCATCAATCATTCCTCTATTGACAGTAAACAAATTATGACATAAAAAGCAAATGCCACTTAACAAGCGACAAAAAGTTAATACAATCACAGTAATGAACTAATCCATTTTTTTTCTTTTCGCTTGCGCCGGTTTTACGTTACTAAGGTAACTTAATGACAATTCTTGTTTACAACACGCCGTGTAAAAGGCTTTTTCTTATGTTTTCTTATTTGAGACAGATTTCCCCTTCAAGTGATATAATATATATAATTCATGTTGTTTTATTAATAACTCTCACGACAACAAATGCAGTGCACGAATTTTTTGTACAACCCTCGTATATATATATATATATATATATATATATATATATATATATATATATATATATATATATATATATATATATATATATATATATATATATATATATATATATATTATTAATATATTTGTTCATACTGCCATCTACATCACATAATATAAGCAGAAATGTACTTTTGTTTATCGTATTTATTTATTTACTGCTTTATAGTAAGATATATCACATTTGATTCTGGTACTTTTGCTCGTAAGAAGTAAATATAGAATAGCAGTCAAGTTCAAAGAAATTGTAATATGCGTACTTAAAGAACAAATGTACTGTGCATTTATTTATAAAATTTTAATGAAAATTATATCACTTTTTATACTCGTCTGATACTTTTGCTTGAAAGGAGTAAATATAGATGTTAAGTTAAATCTTAGACATAGTAATTGTACATTTTTTGTAGAAACTTGCATTTTAAAAGTCTTACATATAAAGAGTGGACTTCGTATAAAGCAATAACATTATTTATGGCCGAAAAATGGCACTGGCCTTTTTGTATATAAACCATTTCTGATTATGTTATAAACATAGACTTCTTTCTTTCATTTGCGTCTTGTCATATAGAAAAATAAAAAGAAATATTGTTATTTTTCAGGCAACAGAAAAGAGACCAAGAAGAGTATGTACATAAGATTTTTATATATTTATTATGGTTTGTTAGTTTCTTACAATTATTTGTTTTGATTTGATGCTTAAATTTCAATAACAATAAGGTGAACATTATTGCTTGTAGAGGTATACATTCTTCTGTAGATATCTTTATATACTTGTACATAAAACAAGTTTAGTGTTAGATGAATACAATCGAAGCAACAGTTCAAGAAACTGTTTATATTTTACCTAACATTATTTTGCTTTTGATGAAATGTAAAATGATCGTGATTAATTTGTTTGAATGATAAATGTTTTAATTTGTAAATCAAAAACAAAAATAAAAGAAAATATTGTTCTATAGATTATTTTACATATAATATATTATTCATATATTATGTAATTTCTTGTACTTTCTTGTAATTGGAAAAAAAACTGATGTAAAAACATTTCTGAAAACTTACATGTACTTTCATATCTTCACCAACTCTTTCATCGCCAGATATGCTCATGCACTTTACTCAGGTACTCATTACTTACGTGCCTGAAATAATGCATAGACGGACATCTGAGGCCTTCCTTCAAAAGTTAGACTGAAAAGTTGCATTATTCCATCCACTGCATTGAATCGTCTCCATCCAAAACAACTCAGATAATTGTTTGTTGTATATCAATGTTAATAAGGAAAGGGGATTAAAAACAAAATACTTTCTCCTATACATAAATGTATATTGAAATGTCTCCATTGACTGTTGATAATAACATAGTAAATGCCTTTAAAAGTTTTCGCATTCATCAAGTTGTTACCCTCTATTTACGCATTTACGTTTCATATATCATAACCTCATGGTTAAAATTGACCCGCCCCGTCACTTAGTGTTTGCAGACTTATGGTGGCAATATTATTGAAATCGTCTTGTGCAAAATAACAATGAGATATGGCTTAGATACTTTTCCTGTAACATTTCCATGTGAACCCCTACAAAGGTTTATTAAATGTCGTGCGACTATTCCAAAATTATGCCCTGATTTATGGTAATATAGTTTCTATTGACTTATAATAGCAAGATATTTTAAAATCTTCTGCTTTAAAACTACAATGCGAAGAGCTTATTTGAAACAAATCATCATCTTGTGGTACTCGACAAATTAAGTTTAATTAAGGGGTAAGAACAAAACTTGTCCTAGATCACGGAGTCGTTAGTTTACATAGCTCATACTTTAAACATTTAAAAATATTTTTTTTTCAGTTTATAACATTGATTTTTTTGATTATTTTTTATGAAATTCACAGACTCAATCAAACCAAGTCTGCAATTCTCTTGTAATTTTGTTGTGATTGATGCTTCCGAGGGATCACTTTGTTTTCAGATTTATTTTACAAGAAGTCGAGCAGCCTAAGGGGCATTTAGTCTACAAAGACTACATTTACAAAATCTTTTTGAAAACAAACAGATTAGAGCGTAGACATTAAGCGTGTCGCTATCGAACCCAATCCAAATAAATGCATAACTAAATACTCACTTCTAAATGAAATAATTATGACCTTTCCTACAAGTTTAACTTAGATGAATAGCGTTGTGCGGTAACAGTCTTCTGGTTATGGTTCAGATATAAAATATGATATCATGTTACATAACACAGATTTTAGAGTTTATGCAAATTTTAACAAACTTGTAGCAATAATAAACAAAAGTAAACATTAGGCTGTTGTTATTATTATAATGGAATAGTTTTGTTTATAATATGATGAGTAACGATAATTATATATTTTGTTTCAGACTAACTAAAATGAAAGAAGAGTAAGTATAGTAGAAATTGCTTTCAGATTTAAACATATATGTATACAAAGGAAATGTGTTAAATTGTTTATCATATGCATTGCAATTACCACGAAAAATAAATTGATTGATTTGTTAAAACATTCTTTGTCGAAGATAGATCAAGGCTAAATTTGTGCAATATAAACGACATTTTGATGAACTGCATAAAAGAAAAAAAAAACCCAATCCAAATAAATGCATAACTAAATACTCACTTCTAAATTAAATAATTATGACCTTTCCTACAAGTTTAACTCAGATGAACAGCTTGGTGCGGTAACCGTCTCCTGGTTATGGTTCAGATATAAATATGATATCATGTTACATAACATAGATTTTAGAGTTTATGCCTATTTTAACAAACTTGTAGCAATAATAAACAAAAGTAAACATTGGACTGTTATTATAATTATATGGAATAGTTTTGTTTATAATATGATGAGTAACGATAATTATATATTTTGTTTCAGACTAACTAAAATGAAAGAAGAGTAAGTATAGTAGAAATTGCTTTCAGATTGAAACATATATGTATACAAAGGAAATGTGTTAAATTGTTTATCATATGTATGGCATTACAACAAAATAATATTGATTGATTTATTTAAACATTCTTTGTCGGAGAAAGATCTAGGCTAAATTTGTGTAATATAAACGACAATTTGATGAACTGCATAATTAAAAAAAACAACAAAAAACATTATAACAATAGTTTTGTTTTGCTGAATTATCATTAATTTAATGAATTTCTTTTCAGATTTCGTACAAAAGACATGTAAGTGTATTAGATATTGCTTATTAGAAGTTATTTCATCCGACTAATAAACTCCCTTAAAGGGCCCCAAAGATCACAGACGCAGCGATCAGCGATGTGGAGTGGTCATAATGAGGCATTAGCGATAACGGAGTG
The DNA here is from genome assembly GCF_026571515.1 of Ruditapes philippinarum. Lineage (NCBI taxonomy): Eukaryota > Metazoa > Mollusca > Bivalvia > Venerida > Veneridae > Ruditapes > Ruditapes philippinarum. Next base: position 12,633 of record NW_026853148.1, read on the forward strand.
GACAGAAAAATCTTAGGTTAAATTAATTTACTGCTACCAATAACTTTATATCATTATTAAACAAAGTTCTTCAATAAATTTGTTTTTTAATTCAAGTTATTAAGTGTTGATCATTGGATATTCAACATGAGTGAACGTGATGAGGTATGTCATGATATTGATATCTTTTGATTGATATATATATATTTTATTTTTTTATTTTTTTTTATTTGCTTTTATGTTAATAATTGTTAAAACTTATATTAATATGTAATATACAAGGAGCACTGCACAAGTCAAATGTGCAAATAATCATAGCATCGATATCATATATGGATATTCCTTAAATATTTTACCACTACAAGATGGATTTACATCGTTCTTTCATATTTAAGATAGATAAAATGTATATCATATTTTCTATTCTAAATTTGAAAATTCAGTAAGACATCATACATTTTTTAATGATGGATAAGCGTTTTATGCTAAATTTGAAATGGATACCACATTTCTAGATTTGTTATGTATTAAGTATGAGATATAACATACATAATTGCTCATTTTTCCTGAGCATTCATCAACCCGAAAAATTCCTAGCGGGCATTTTATCTAACAGACAAACTTGGCAGAGCGCTAGGGCGGAAATGATGAAGAAATTCAAGATGCGCATGAGCATCAAAACATCTTTTCACGGATTCCCACCCAGACAAAATCATTTTTATGGAGGTGAAAAGGGAATTTGGAAACATCAGGGGAATCTAAAAAAAATTTAATTTCCCACGTTTTAATGGAATCGATAAAAAAAGAAATCGTTTCTTTTAAAAAACAAAAAGAAAAACGGGAAAGGGGGGCGAAACTTAAATCGAAACGCATAAAAACTGAGGGGAGCCAGTAAGTCGTGCACCCCTGTTCCAAAGATTGGGGACAGTGATGCCCAAATAACCCCTCATTTTTAAAGCTAAACCAAAATGAGGAAACCCCAAAGAAAGCATCTTTGGGAAGCAAAGGGGCTAAAATAACGGTTTTTTTTTTAAAAAAAAATTTTAAAAAGGGGGGAGGAAATATTTCCCAAAGTTTTGGGGGCAAAAAGGGGAAAATTTGGGGGTTTGTAAGAGAAAAACCAAAGGTTTGACAAAGTGGGTTTAGCTTAAAAAACAAAGCATAAAAGACCAAAAAATGTGTTATCTACAAGTCAAAAGGTAGATGAGCAATTCTGGCAACAGTTAAGACGATAAACCAAAACATTTGATTATGCAATGCAGAAAAATCAATTTACATTATGCCATGCACTTGTTCCAATCCTAAAACTAATGCAAAATCTTAAAGAGAAAGGACCTGCATCAGAGGCACGAGATCTTGCAGTCGATACATTCAAAATTTTAGCGTACGGAATTTATCAATCAAACGATGCGCGAAGGGAAAAAATCAAAAATATCTTTTGCCATCATACAAACCGTTGTGTAGCCAACCTTCATCAGCAACCAAACTTTTTGGGGATAACTTTCAAGAAGAAATAAAACATCTTAAAGAGACAAAAACTAATCTTACATCTACCATGCAACCTTTTTTATCGAAAAACAACAAGGCGTTCAACAACTACAACCACAACCAGCGTATCCAAAACACACCGGCCTTCCCTCCACGAAACAACCAACTAGCTTGGAATACAACACAGCATCGCCAGCAAAATCAACAACAGAAGGGGAAAATTGGGAGAAAATAATAAATTTAAGTACAAATATAAATATAAGTGTCCAAAACACAACAGAACATTTCCATGCTGGTAAGACAGCTAATAACATTAACATATGGAAAACCATTACAACTGACAAGTGGTTTTGAATAACATTAGGGGCTGTTCAGTTGTATTAAATGAAATTCCAAAGCAAAAAATTATTCCTAAACCTATTAATTTTACTAGAGAGGAAAAAAGAAAGATTGAGAATGAACTTAATAAATTTAAAAAATTGGAGTTATAGAGAAAGTAGAAGATCTGGATCAAATCTGCAGTTAACGCTATGAGAAAAGACTATTTTATGGCCTCTGTTGACCTATCAAATGCTTTCTACTCCATAAACATTAGAGAACAGGACCGGCGTTATTTCCGATTCTACTTCAATGATATAAAATATCAATTTACATTTACTTATGGGGTATTCATCCAGCCCTCGATTTTTCACAAAGATACCTGTGTTCGCTTATCTTAGGGCATTAGGTCATGTTAGTGTTTATTTCATTGACGATTCTTGGCTAGTAAGAGATTCTTATCGGGCATGTATGCGTAATGTAAACGAAACTGTGCAGTTAATGGATAAACTCGGATTAACGGTAAATCAGAAAAAGCTTATCTTTTTAGGCTTCATACTGTGTTCTGTATCCATGACAGTTAAACTAACATCTGAAAAGGGGGAATATATAATTAAACTTTGTTCGAAAGTACTAAACACCAAACGAATCACTATTAGTGTCTTTGCTAAACTTATCGGGAAACTCACGGCGGCTGAGCCGGGAGTTCAACATGCACCACTATATATCCGACCGCTTGAAAAAATAAAAGAGAATGATTTAAAACTTCACAAGGGAAATTTCGACAATTTCATGAATGTACCGCAGTCAATACATACAACCTTACTTTGGTGTATGGAAAATATATAGAACAGTTTTAAAAATATCTTGTCTCAAGATCCGAATACCGTTATATACACAGACGCTTCATTAAAAATGTTCGGGGCATTCAATGAAACTAACGGTCAAAAAACTAATGGTTTCTGGTCACATAACGAACAAATACTTCATATAAACATTTTAGAAATGAAAGCTTGTGAAATTGGCTTACGCACTTTTTGTAAATCTTCTAAAAATATTCTTGTGAAATTGTATACGGACAATACAACATGTTGTTTTTACATTAATAGATATGGAGGTAAGGTTCGAGCTCTCGACGATATTGCACGAAGAATATGGTTCTGATGCATTGAAAGAATTATTATGTTAACGGCAAACTTAGTAGAACTGGAAATGATGATATTGAGTGGTCTTTAGAACAAAGAAATTTTGATAAAATCCTACAAAATCACCAGAGCATTAATATTGATTTATTTGCATCAAGATTGAATGCAAAACTCAAAAAGTATGTTTCTCGATATCTCGATCCATCCGCTATTGCAGTAGATGCATTCACATTTAAGTGGTGAGATATTTTATTTTACATATTTCCACCTTTCAGCTTGATAGCACGCATCGTTCAAAAGATAGAAAGAGACCACGGAAAAGAAATTTTGATAGGACCAATCTGGCCTACCAAGACGTTGTGGCCAATTCTCATGAAATTGATAAAAGGTCCATGTTTGATTCTCCCAAAGTGGAAAAAAATTCTGAAACTAGAACACAAACCAAATCAAAAGCATCCTCTGAAAAAAGATGAGACTTGCTGTTTTCGATATATCAGGGCAGGTTTACGAAGGCAAGGTATACCGAGAGACGCTCGAGACATCACCATACAGTCCTAGAGAAAAAGCACAAGAAAACAGTACACTTAAAATGTTAAAAAATCGTTACATTTCTGTGGACGGGAAGCTAATCCCTTTAATTACAATATAACTGATATTATCAAATTTCTTGTTTATTTACACAAGCAAGGACTGAGTTACTCTGCAATAAACACAGCACGTTCATCTGTAAGTAATTTTGTGAGAATTACTGGTCAGTTAAACATACATGAAAACGAAATAATATCACGTGTTATGAAAGGGATTTTTAATGAGAAACCACCACGACCACGATACAAAGTAACATGGGACGTAAAAATGGTTCTAAACTACTTAGAAAAGATGGATACAACATCCTTTCTATCATTATCATGTAAATTGTGCATGCTAATTCTACTTGTTACGGCTCAAAGATGCCAAACTTTGCATACTATAAAATTATCTGACATTAAAAGAGTAGGTGAAAACCTTTTCAATCAAATATCTACTCTTTTGAAACAGACGAGACCAGGGTTCAGTTTAGAACCGATTATTTTACATCCGTATAAATTAAAAAAGAATCTATGTATTGTAACAACTTTAAATTAATATATCGCTAGAAGTGAACATTTAAGAATAGATGAGTCACTTATCATTTCAACAGTAAAAACACATAAACATGTTTCCAAACAAACAATAGCACGAGGGATTAAATTAACAATGATGAAAGCAGGCCTTGCTGACACATTCAAACCTCATAGTACAAGATCAGCATCGACGTCAAATGCTTTTTATAAAGGAATCCCTTTATCTGACATAATTAAAACCGCGGGATGGAGTACAGCAAAGACATTTGCTAAATATTATCAAAGACAGATTCTTACCACTGAAACTCAAAATTTTGTGCTAGAATGAACCTCATTCATGTTTATCAAATATTAGGTACGGGCAATACATTTGCATAATGATGTTTACACAAAACAGTTATCGCCCAGTTATCTATAAATGTATATTTCATTGCATGATTAGTTGACAATAATATGTAGTAAGCCATACATATGTTTCTTGTTATTTTTGGCGTACTCGTTTTTCCTTTTACAATATTTTATCAGAAATCTCTCTGAACAATATGTGGGCCCTTTAAGGGAGTTTATGTGTTGGATGAAATTTAATGATTAAGCGAGACTTACCTTCGTAGAAGTAAGGTGAAGATTGATCATAATTTCATCCGACACAAAACTCCCTAAAGGCTCACACGCCCGCCCACTACCACCCAAAACGGATTTCTTTAAATATTGTCATCTTATACATAAGATACAAACTTTAAAATATGACCACTCCACATCACTGATCGCTGCGTCTGTAATCTGTGTGAGCCTTTAGGGAGTTTTGTGTCGTATGAAATTATGATCAATCTTCGCCTTACTTCTACGAAGGTAAGTCTCGCTTAATCATTAAATTATAAACGTAACACAAAAATTAATGTTTTATCCGTTGGAATTCAAAATATCCTATCTTATTTGCTTGTTTAGTTTGAACAATAAACTTTTATTAAGATGTTTTCTGTATCGATTGAAATTTGTATAAACTCTTGTAAGCACATATTTGTTATAAAGAACAAAGTTAGCTACTGTATTAATATAGGACACATAAAGTATTGTGATCTGAGATAAACTTTGTCTTACAGTACTGTATTGTGTTTATTGCCTACTTTTAATCACTTAAAAAATAATACTTAATTTATTATTTTCTTTTTTATATGATGAATACTCATTATAAAATATCATTTTGTTTCAGCCAACTTAAAAAGGAGCAAGAAGAGTATGTATATTTGATTATCCTTTAAGATATTACAGGATGTGGACATCGAAAAATATATGTTACATTTATGTTTAAGATTATTTTGAAAGTACATGGAATATTTATAAATTTGTTTTGTGTGCAATTAGATCAATAAGCAACGATTCATAAAATTGCATTTACGCGTTCACAACTTACAAACTATTACATCACCAGATATGATTATGCACGTTATTATTGTAGCAAGATAGTTTAGTTTCAACTCATAAACTCACCAGAGCACTACTTGCTTTCCTATGTCCGTCCTTATTAGTTTGTCGTCTGTCATTAACCCTATAACTTCTGTTTAATAACCTTTTTGTTCTACATAAACGTGTTATACGTGATAAGAGCGTATTTTGGTTATAAATAGACGAAATAGTTTTATAAAAAATTACCCGCATGATTCCAGTCAATAGACACTGCATGTAGCTAAATGCGGAAAAAATTAACGACTATTTTTCTCAAACTATACTATTAAATTTTGATTTAAGTTTCAAAGAATTTATTATTGGGTAGCATTTTTTCAAAAGTAAAGTGCTCCTAAGTAATTTTTGGCCTGTTGAGCATGTGAGAAAACTAACTAGCTAGCTTACATAACGACGATGGTTCTACCCGCTTGCCCCATTGAACGTGAAGCAATGCACAAAGTCTCCATCTACACGTAAAGCTGAAAGTCGCCATATGACCTTAACTGTGTTGATGCGACAAAAAACTCAACACTTAAATTTAATATCCTAGAAAAATGAAAGTCTGTCTATATTCAGAATGTTATTCTAAAAAAAAGTGATAAATGTCTTTCTACTTTCTTTTTTATCTGTTGAAATAAAAATGTTATCATTAATCTGTTTCAGATTACGTAGAGTACAAGAGAAGTAAGTACATAAGATAAGTTTTGATTTGTTAGCGAGTGATAAATGTTAGTTTATAAACAGTAATATACAACAATTCTTTTTACATCATGTTCATTGGACACACTAATTAAGAGCAAAGCAGCATTTTCTCAAAGTTTACATATTGTGTTCTTATCTCAAAAAGACATATACGGAATATTATGTTGTAGTAGGTTTCTGAGGCTTTGTATTTTGCTACGAGCAGCGGTTGAAAAAACGTTGCAAGTAGGAAAATACATAGCCCCAGAAAGATACTAAAACATCATTTTATTCGATCTTTATAGCCGCATCTAACATAAGCTTATCAATGTTTTGTTCTGAAGGATCTCTTACGTCATTGAGAGAATGCATCCATTTTATAGCATACACAGCAGAAGATACTACATCGTATGACATTCCTTGATCTAACAAATGCGTAATAAACATAGAAACACAAATAGACTGAGCTGATAAACGGTTGAAAATTTCTAAAATAACACCTGCACTTTTTCACAGTATTTTTTAGATTTCGACTGTAAAAGATATTTGTTCATACTGCCAGCTACATCACATAATATAAGCAGAAATGTACTCTTGTTTATCGTATTTATTTATTTACTGCTTTATAGTAAGATATATAACATTTGATTCTGGTACTTTTGCTTGTAAGAAGTAAATATAGAATAGCAGTCAAGTTCAAAGAAACTGTAATATGCGTACTTAAAGAACAAATGTACTGTTCATTGATTGTATGCATTTATTTATAAAATTTTAATGAAAATTATATCACTTTTTATACTGATACTTTTGCTTGAAAGGAGTAAATATAGATGTTAAGTTAAATCTTAGACATAGTAATTCTACAATTTTTGTAGAAACTTGCATTTTAAAAGTCTTACATAAAAAGAGTGGACTTCGTATAAAGCAATTACATTATTTATGGCCGTAAAATGGCACTGGCCTTTTTGTATATTTCTGATTATAAACATAGACTTCTTTCTTTCATTTGCGTCTTGTCATAAAGAAAAAATAAAAAGAAATATTGTTATTTTTCAGGCAACAGAAAAGAGACCAAGAAGAGTATGTACATAAGATTTTTATATATTTATTATGGTTTGTTAGTTTCTTACAATTATTTGTTTTTTGATTTGATGCTTAAATTTCAATAACAATAAGTTAAACATTATTGCTTGTAGAGTTATACATTCTTCTGTAGATAACTTTATATATTTGTACATAAAACAAGTTTAGTGTTAGAAGAATACAATCGAAGCAACAGTTCGTGAAACTGTTTATATCTTATACCCAACATTATTTTGCTTTTGATGAAATGTAAAATGATCGTGATTAATTTGTTTGAATTCATTAATGTTTTAATTTGTAAATCAAAAACAAAAGATAAAAGAATATACTGTGTTATAAATTATTTTACATATTCATATATTATGCAATTTCTTCTTTTTTGTTCGATTGGAAAAAAGCTGATGTACAAACATTTCTGAAACTTTACATGTACTTTCATATCTTCACCAACTCTTTCATCAGCAGATATGCTCATGCACGTTGTCGGTGGTTCTACTCAGTAACTCATTACTTAGGTAGTCGTGCCTGAAATAATGCATAGACGGACATCTGAGGCTTTCCTTCAAAAGTTAGACTGAAAAGTTGCATTATGCCATCCACTGCATTGAATCGTCTCCATCCAAAACGACTCAGATAATTGTTTGTTGTGTATCAATGTTAATAAGGAAAGGGGAATAAACACAAAAAAATTTCTCTTATACATAAATGTATATTGAAATGTCTCCATTGACTGTTGTATAATAACATAGTAAATGCCTTTAAAAGTTTTCGCATTCATCAAGTTGTTACCCTCTATTTACGCATTTACGTTTAATATATCATAACCTCATGGTTAAAATTGACCGCCCCGTCACTTAGTGTTTGCAGACTTATGGTGGCAATATTATTGAAATCGTCTTGTGCAAAATAACAATGAGATATGGCTTATATAATGTTCCTGTAACATTGCCATGTGAACCCCTACAAAGGTTTATTAAATGTCGTGCGACTGGTTCCAAAATTATGCCCTGATTTATGGTAATATAGTTTCTATTGACTTATAATAGCAAGATATATTAAAATCTTCTGCTTTAAAACTGCAATGTGAAGAGCTTATTTAAAACAAATCATCATCTTGTGGTAATCGACAAATTTATTTTAATTAAGGGGTAAGAACAAAACTTGGCCTAGATCACGGAGTCCTTAGTTTACATAGCTCATACTTTAAACATTTAAAGTTTTTTTTCTGTTTATAACATTGATTTTTTCGATTATTTTTTATGAAATTTACAGACTCAATCAAACCGAGTCTGCAATTCTCTTGTAATTTTGTTGTGATTGATGCTTCAGAGGGATCACTTTGTTTCCAGATTTATTTTACAAGAAGTCGAGCAGCCTAAGGGGCATTTAGTCTACAAAGACTACATTTACAAAATCTTTTTGAAAACAAACAGATTAGAGCGTAGACATTAAGCGGGGTTTTGCTATTCCCAACCCAAAACCAAATAAAAGGGGATAACTAAATACTCACTTCTAAATTGAAATTAAATTTTGACCTTTTCCCACAAGTTTAACTTGGGGTGAAAAAGCTTTTGGGGCGGAAGGGGCTCCGGGGTTTTGGGTTTAGATATAAAATATGGGTATCATGTTACCCTAAAATAGGGTTTGTGAGGCTTATGGGCCAAATTTTTAAACCAAAAATTTGAAAATAATAAACGAAGTAAATATTGGGGTGTTGGGTTTTTATTATAATGGGGGAGTTTTTGGGGGTTTTAATATGGTGAAAACGGGTAAATTTATATTTTGTTTAGCTTACTTTAAAATTTAAAGGGGGAAAAAAGGGAAGTTAGGTAAAATTTTTTCAGATTGGGAACAAAATATGGTATACAAAGGAAATGTGTTTAATTGTTTATCATATGTATGCCATTACCACAAAAAATATATTGATTGACATTCTTTGTCCAAGATAAATCAAGGCTAAATTTGTGCAATATAAACAACATTTTGATTAACTGCATGAAAGAAAAACAAACAAAAAACAAAACATTATAACAATACTTTAGTTTTGGTTTTAACTATAATGCTGAATTATCATTAATTTAATGAATTTTTTTTAAGATTTCGTACAAAAGAAATGTAAGTTTATTAGATATTGCTTATTAGAAGTTATTATTAACGTAACACAAAAAATAATGTTTTATCCGTTTGAATTCAAAATATCCTATCATATTTGCTTGTTTAGTTTGAACTATTATATTTTATTAAGATGTTTTCTGTATCGATTGAAATTTGTATAAAATCTTGTAAGCTTATATTTGTTATAAAGGACAAAGTTAGCTACTGTATTAATATAGGACTCATAAAGTATTGTGATCTGAGATAAACTTTGTCTTATTGTGTTTATTGCCTACTTTTAATCACTTAAAAGAAATAATACTTAATTTGTTATTTTCTTTTTCATATGATGAATACTCATTATAAAATATCATTTTGTTTCAGCCAACTTAAAAAGGAGCAAGAAGAGTATGTATATTTGATTCTCCTTTAAGATATTACAGAATGTTCACATGACAAAATATATGTTACATATTGTCGGTTGGATAAATTGATTAATTGACTTTGAATTTTAATTTGCAAGTATAACATGTTCGAATTTTTTTTAAAGAAATGAAATTTAATAATCTTCAAACAATGTCTTGTAAAAATGTATATATTATATATTTATGTTTTAGATTATTTTGAAAGTACATTGAATATTTATAAATTTGTTTTGTGTGCAATTAGATCAATAATCATTTACGCGTTCACAACTTTACCAACTTTTACATTACAAGATATGATCATGCACGTTATTATTGTAGCAAGATAGTTTAGTTTCAACTCATAAGCTCACCAGAGCACAACTTGCTTCCCTATGTCCGTCCTTTACCTGTCATTTACCCTGTAGCTTCTGTTTAATAACATCTTTTTTCTACATTAAAGTGCCATAAGTTATTAGACTGTATATTGGTTATAATTGGACGGTATCTTTTTATACAAAATTACCCGCATGATTCCAGTCAATAGCCACTGCATGTAGCTGAAACGCGAAAAAAATAAACGACTATTTTTCTCAAACATCGATTAGATTTTGATTAAAAGGTCATAGAATTCATGTTTGTGTAGGCATTTTTCTGAAAGTAAAGTACTACACTACTAGTACTATGACCTATACTGTGTTGATGCGACATAAAGCTCAACACTTAAATTTATTATCCCAGGAAAATGAAAGTCTGTCTATATTCAGCATGTTATTCTAAAAAAAGAAGTGATAAATGTACTTCTACTTTCTTTTTCATATGTTAGAATAAATTTGTTATCATTTATCTGTTTCAGATTACGTAGAGTACAAGAGGAGTAAGTACATAAGATAAGTTTTAATTTGTAAGCGAGTGATAAATATTAGTTTATAAAGAGTAAATTTCTTTTTTACATCATGTTCATTGGACACACTCATTTAGAGCAAAGCAGCAATTTCTTATCTTTACCAATTATTTCAAAAGACATAATCATGTTTATTGTTGTAACAGCAAGACAATTCAACTGTTTTTATTTGAGTTAGTCAATGTGTCAATATACATTCTCTTGTACATTGTATGTTTTGAAGAAGTTTTTTATGTTAAAATCTAAGTTATTTTCTTTGATAAAAAATGATACACAAGCAAAAAAGTGTACTCGAACTGATAAAAATGATTCAGTTAGATATAAGATATAAACATCAATCTGTCTTGCTTTTATGCGTGACAAATTGGGATCTTTAATGCCTCAAACCTTTTAAGGTACTAGGCCGACAGGAATATCAGAGTAGCAAGGTACATTGACATTGATAGTCACCAATCTTTTCATATAATTAGTAAATGTCTTATTATTTGACCGAATTAAAAAAAGTGTAATTTTTGAAAGTTGTCGGATTACCCTTTTCACGCAAAAAGGAGACATATTTAAAGCGCAGAACTTGTTTGACTATTTTCGGCTTTCGTTTCCATTTTAAAGCGAATAAATGTTCCTTAGGTGACATTATGTTCATTTTATCACTGTCAAGTTGATATTTATTTATTGTATATTTCAATAGATTAACTTATATAATTGTCATAGACCGAAGACTGATAATATATATCATTTAAAACTGCCTTATAAGTGAGGACACTGCCCACTCTTTTTACAAATAATCATTGCTAATAAATTCAGAAGGATAATTATAGATATTTATGTAAATCGTTGGGGTTATTGATTCAGTTGACTTTTATACAAATATGACAATATAAAAATAATAATAATAATTTCTCTTTAAGAATTGCATTAAAACATCTTTATAACCTCGCACAACAAAGTTGTAAGGGGGTAAACTGGAATCAGCTTGTCCGTCTGTCCCTCCGTCCGTCCGTCTGGTCATCCGTCAGGTTTTTCTTGTCCGCCCAATAACTTAAGAATTCTTTGACCCACAGTCTTCATATTTGATATTTAAAATTGTCATGTTTAGTATTTGACCCCTATTGATTTTAAGGTCACCAGGTCAAAGTTCAAGGTCACAGGGGCCTTGACTAGAAAAGCTTGTCCCAATAACTTTAAAATCCTTTGACCCACAGTCTTCATATTTGGCATGGGGGTTAGTCATGATGACCATTAGATTACCCCTATTTCTTTTAAGGTAACAGGGTTAAAGGTCAAGGTGACAGGGACCTTAGCTAAGAAAAGCTTGTCCGCCTAATAATTTGAGATTGGTCATGATTAGTAGATGACCCCTTTGATTTTCAGGTCACCAGGTCAAACGTCAAGGTCACATGGGGCCTTGATTACAAAAAGCGTGTCCGCCCAATAACTTAAGAATTCTTTGACCCACAGTCTTCTTTTTTTGTCATGGAGGTTAGTCATGATTATAAGATTACTCCTATCGATTTTGCGGTCACTTGGTCAAAGGTCACGGTCACAAGGGCCTAAAGTTCAAAAGGCTTGCCCGCTTAATACCATAAGAATCCTTTGACCCGCAGTCTGTTAATTTTCAGGGAGGTTTTCTTACGACCATCTAGTAACACCTGCTGATTTTTGGTCACTGGATCAAAGGTCAAGGTCACAGGGGCCTAAAGTTCATAAAACTTGTCCGCTCAATTGCTTCAGAATGCTTTGGTCAACAGTCTTCATATTTGGTATTGAGATTGGTTATGACTAGTAAATGACCCTTTTTGATTTTAAGGTCACTAGGTCAAAGATTAAGGTCAGAAGGGCCTTCACTTAAAACAGCTTGTCCGCCGCATAACATCTTAAGAATCCTTTTACCCACTACCTTCATATTTGAAATGGAGGTTGATCATGACTATTTAGTGACCCCTATTGTTTTTGAAGTCACTGAGTCAAAGGCCAAGATCACAGGGGCCTTTAGTTCAAAATGATTGTCTGTCCAATTGGCTGCCCAATTTTTAGGTGACTGTGTCAAACGTCATTGTCACAGGGCTTTACTACAATAAGCTTGTCTGCTCAAATGCTTCGGAATGCCTGTCCAAAGTGTATTGATTTTGACATTTTCACATTTAAAGCATAATAATGTTGTCATATATTCATCATAAAACACCCCCTGACAAAGCTTCATGAATGGAGGGGGTTCAAGGCATGCACTGACAGTTTCAGTTTTGAGGTCGGTACGTCAAAGTTAAAGTTCACGTTGATATTTGCCACTCAATACATGTAGACTACATAACTTAATAATGCACTGGCTTACTACCCATAGATTTGGCAGGGAGGATGTCCTTGAGCTCTAAATGATCCCTGTTGATTCTGACAAAGTGGTATGCAGGGGTATTCATGCCATGACAGTAAGTATTTGTGATATGCAATTCACATTGACTGTTTATTGGCGTCTTATCCTACAATGATATAAACATTTATTGTTATTATTCAGCAAACACAAGAAAGACCAAGAAGAGTATGTATATTAGATTTTAATGTAAATTTTGTTGTTTGTTGGTTAAAATGTTTAAATTTCCAAGTTTAAATTATTTATAAAGTCATTGCATAAAGAATTATACATTCAACTGTTTATAATTTTGCATATCTGTATATTTTGTTAGTATTAAAACATCTCTCGTGTTAGATGAATACAATCGAAGCAACAGTTAAAGAAACTGTCTATGCACGTTCACATCTTATCCAATATTTTTGTCATCAAGCATGATCACGTACGTTGTTATAAGAATTGTTAATGTCGTTGACTTTAAATCTCTTGCCCTTCACATTACATTTTTTTGTAGAAATTGCATTGTTTTAAATGTCTAACATATACGGAGTGGACTTTGTATAGGCTCATTACAATATTTATGGCCGAGGCACTGGCATATTTTATATACGCAATGATTTCTGATCATGTTATAAGCTAAACTAACTTCTTTAATTTGAGTCTTGTCATAAACAAAAATAAAACAAAATTGTTATTTTTCAGGCAACAGAGAAAAGATCAAGGAATGTATGTACATTAGATTTTGATGTATTTGTTATGGTTTGTTAGTTGCTTACATTTATTTATTTTTTTGATTTGATGTTTAAATTCCAATACTAGTAATAACAAGTATAACATTATTGCTTGTAGAGTTATATATTCGTCTGTAGTTATTTTCACATATCTGCTAATAAAACAAGTTTAGTTTTAGATCAACAGCTTGGGAAATTGAAAATGCACGTTCATATGTTACCCAACATTATTTTGCTTTTGATAGAATGTAAAATGATCGTAACTGATTTAATTGATTTGATTAATGTTTTAATTTGTTTATCAAAAACAAAATTAAAATAATATAATCTTCCATGGATTATTTTACAGATATACGCATGCACGGTGTTTTTACTTAGGTGCTCATTCGTGTCTGAAATAATACACGGAGGGACATCTGAGGCCTTCCTTCTACAGTTAGGATGAAATGTTGCATTATGCCATCCACTGTATTGAATCGTTTCCACCAAAAGACGACTCAGATAATTGATTGTATTTCGATGTTTATTTGGAAAGGGGAATAATATCAAAATTATTTCTCCTATACACAAATATATACATTTAATGTCTTCATAGACTGTTGTATAACTACACTTAACATAGTAATTGCCTTTCTCGCATTCAGAGCTTCGATATTTGGCATATAACATCAAGTTGTGGTCCTCTGTATACGTTTCATATGTCATGGTTAAAATCGGTTCGTCCCTGGGTCACTTAGTGTATGCAGACTTATGTTTGAAATATTATTGGAATCTTCTTGTGCGAAACAATAATGTGATGGGGCTAAGATACTTTGCATACAATATTGGCATGTGAAACCTCACAAGTATTTTAACAATTTTGCCACAGATTCATATAAAAGACCCCCATTTT
>NW_026853149.1:0-71403 GCF_026571515.1 Ruditapes philippinarum
TTTTTTAATAATACTTAAATCGAACATTTATTCCAAAGAGAGATACTTCAAAAAATTATATACTTTTAGTGGACAAAACATCAGGAATAAAGTTAGAATGTATTTTAGATTAAATTCTGAAATATTTAATTACGTTTTTCTGACTTCCAATGTATTTTCTGCATAATTGTGCTTTACTTACATTATCAATTATTTTGACATCTTGTTTCTTGTTAGAACAGAATAAAGAAAGTTTCTTACCTGTCAGCTATTGTAAATATATTTTAGTTGTTATTGTAATATACGTGTACAATTATTGCATTTATGTATAAAGATATCTTTAAGATGCTTCAATACTAAGAAGTTCCGATTTTCTTTTATTATATAGGCCCGTGTTTTCATTTAAGGCATTGTTTGATCTGTGAGGAAGCGAAACCCAAACTGTAATCCACGTTTATTGTTTCAACTGTTAGGGTCCGAGTCGATGAATAAATTTTAAAACAAAATGTCATGAACATATATTCATTTCAAGTTCTAAGAAAAAAGAAATAATTTTGATTGTCTTATTCTTTCAGGATAAGGCAAATAATTGACGGGTTCACATTGCCATCGCAGAAGGGTGCATACAAATTTGATTCATACAATAAAATACATTAAATTCAATCTTTATAGTTAATGTTCTCTTCGGAGATTAGCATACTGCTAGTTTTGAAAATATTGGAAATATTGCATGTCAAATCAATTAATCAGTTTTACAGAAATGATTTAAGTTTATTCACTTTGATAGTTGATGCAAAAGCAAATTCAGACAGACAGAAAATTTAGTTACGTTATAACATGTCTGGAATATTTATTAATATATAGTTTCAAAGGAATTGTAAATTTTTGCTTCGTCCTGCAACACCACAATACTGTCTAGAACATTTAATTTGCCATATCTCAATTGTCTTAATGCATAGTCTGCAGATATTTCAACCGACATGATAATGGGTTTAAGCTTGGGGCATTGACCAATAATTTAAAATGAGAAATGATTAGAATAAAATATAAAAAATGCCTAAATAAAGACTGCCCACACCTTGTATCAAGTGAACATTGCCAATAATTTACGATTGATATTTATAGAAATTTTCCATGGTGACGTCGGTTATTGATTATTTCTGTGTAATAATATAAATCATTGATAGCAATTATGCCGACTTATAAAGAAATTGTGACTTTTTCCAATAAACACAACTTTTTTACATGGATGGGTATAATGTCACTTTAAACCATTATGTTTATAATACAATAATAACTTAAACAAATCGGAGAGAAAAATCTTCGTGAAGTAAGACGTCTAAGAAGAAAACCTTTGCTGCACAATTTAATTAAATACTGCAAGAACCTAAAACGACATAAATGATATATTACATGTGTAATTACCTTCATGAATTGTTAAGTATCCAAACAGAAAAAAGTATCTTTTTTATTATTATTATATTTGAATGACCGATACAATTTTGGTCTTCGGCGCACCAACACAATTTAGGTCATATTACGCTGAAACAGGAAATACGATTTTGGCTAACATGGGGTGTTACAAACTTTAAGTAACTGCGGTAAAACACCTTTGCCCTACTGGATCTAAGTAATACATAAGCTCCATTAATTCGAACGATTAAGTCGCCTCTTACGAACACGTTGGGATAAATAGTGACTTAAAATCTGATGTCGCAACCATTAAAGGCAGAGGGAGATAACTAACACACAAAATAATGTTGAACATTATATTATAAGACTATATCAGTAATTGTTTGTTTCGTTTGTGGATAAATTTCCGTATAATTATTATATAAAATACTTCATTTATTCATACATTGAAAAAAATCTTAACGATATTCAAGACATTTTATTATTTTAGTTAAGCAAATTAAGCGTAACCGTTATCTATATCTGTATCAACGTGTTAATATACAAATTTCCATGGCATCAAATTAGCAATAACAATGTTCTGATAAGAACATTGGGATTGAAATGAATTAAACAATCTTTCAATTAAATCAAATTTCTACTCTAACTGAATTTCAGAAAAATCACATATTTTCTCAGTCTACAAAATTGCCTACACTTTTATGTATTACATTTATTGAGATTGATGTTTGTAAAATAAAATTATAATGGTTTGATCGACAAACAATCCGATAGAAACAGACAGAACATATTTCAAAAATATAAATTGTATTTACAGCATGTAGGACTGACAGTAACACGTTTTGCTAGATACCAACGTCCGTTTTAACATTTTATGTGCTTTGTTTGTTGTTTTTGTTGTTGTTTTGTTGTTTTATCCTTTTTCTGGAGGACATGTGTTATTTTTATTTAAAGTATTATTAAAATGACTATTATTAATTTTATTGTTATTGTTATTGTAAGATGAAAATTATTTGAAAATTGCAAAAACATTGCAAAGATTACGGAGAAAATACAAAACCATTATTAAATATGAGATTTAACAGAACAAGGAATGGCAATAAACGATAATAATGCACAGACATTCTCGAATCGATACAGGATCGATCGATGATGCAATTTGAAAAGATCACTCATGTTTTATCTACTTATTGATATAAATATAACGATAGTATTACTAAACATTTATAAATTTTCTTAATGATTTTAAAATGCGGGAAAAAATGAATGTAAAAAGAAATGCCTGAAAACATTTCATTCAATTTTATATATATTTAGTGATTCATAAAATTGCAGAATGCGCAAACATGTGAATGTATTATATTTGTATTTGGCCATTTGTAAAGCTATTATTATTTAAAGATCCTGTATGTTGTAATTAAATGTCATTTAATGCTTGTAAGACAATATTACAAAGGTTGCATGCAGGATAAATTGCTTCTACAGTTATCAAGCAAAATTTATTCAAAATCACAAATACAACAAAACCTCAAGCAAATCAAAGTGAAATAAGGTGTAAGTCTGTAAAGTCATTTATGTGAAAATTCGTCTTTTAATTTAGAGAAAATAGCATGCCAAGTTTGATTCAGCTCAATATTACAATGTTAGGATGATCACGTCAGATAAGACACTGTTTATAATAGGGAGACATTTCGATCAAGATTGTCAAGATTTTTTCGACGAAAACTGAAGATTCCCCACACCCCCAAACACATAACCATTCCTTTTAGATTAACTATGTGTTATCATAATATATATTTATTAATTGTCACTATAGTGCTAAATATGTTAAATATTTTTAGTTTAACTTTAATTGATAAGCTAATGTTTAATGCTTGCAACTGAGGATAAAATAATTTAATTTATATAAATTGTATTTGATAATGTTCCTTTTTAAGTTTCTTATCAGTATTAGTCACATTTTTTCATTTCTGGTCTAAACGATATATGCACACAGTTTGTAACAAAAGTTAATTTTTAATTTATTCGATTAACCGTTATAAACAATAGACTAATAGATGTCAATTTTCTTCTCCTCGTCATTTTTTTGACATCATCTCATTATCATCTGTATAGGTATTGCGTGTTTACAGTTATCATTTGGTTGAATGGATTAATAACAGCTGCACATTTAAACGGTGAAATGAAAAAATAAACAAATGTCTTTCTTTAAAATGGACTTGTAATTTGTTTCGAAATACTTAAATCAAGGGGACAGAACGAGATACGAATATGTGTTAAATAAGCGACTCTTCAGTTTCGTAACATATGACCAATGAAAAGTGACAATTTTAACATAAAAAATATCTCCTGTAGCTCAGGCACAAACATTATTCAATTCAATGCAATATTATAACTTTTGCAATTTTCAGACTGACAGGACACCTTCAAACACAATTTTATAGGAGACACATGGCTGTGCTTAATGTGCTTAAAATGTGCTTAAAAATGTTGCTGAATACGTTGAAGCTATTCTTTGGAAAATACCAGTTTCAAGATCAATGACAAGATTGCATACCTAAACTGGAACACGTTTTCTAGAAATAATTCAAGTGTATTCATCATGATAAATGATGCAAAGTCAGACAGACCAAAACCTTTCTGTTAGTAAAATTATGACATTTCTTGAAAATAAATATAAAATATCAAATTTAAGGAATTGCAAAATTTAAGATAGTAAAATTATGACATGTCTGGAATATAAATATAAAGTATCAAAGGAATTGCAAAATTTTGCTTAGTTCAGAAAACTCCTCACATTGTCTAGAATATTTTATTTGCCATAATTTATCTAAATTGTTTTATTACAACGTCTTTCCAGCAACATAATAACTGGTGTTCCTTAAAGATCCTGTATATTGTAATTAAGGTTGAAACCACACTTAAGTGAAATTTTATATATGAATATAATCATGCTTCTAAAACAGTTTTCAAACATCGAAGAATATTGAGAATTAAGTAAAATAATGCTATATAAAAATGAGTGTATCTTTAAATTTACAAATTTATGTTTTAAAGCTGCTGCAATAAAATATCTGTTTTTCAAAAACGGTGTTTAAATTGTATATCAAACAGTGGGAGCATGCTCGCTGCGTTCGTAGGAAAAGTAAATGGAACTACAAGAAGGCCAAATATGTTGCGCTACATTACTTTAGAAACGTGCTTATGAAACAAATTAACAAGTCTCGAGGCTATGTTTATTTTCTATGAATTATCTTAGAAAATCTGAAAAAGAAGAGACGCTCGAGATCAAGGAAAAAGAAAAGAATGATTAAAAATGCAAATGTGGTTTTGTTGAGTAAGTGCAATAACGCATATGCTGCCCAACACCGGCTATATTATTTGTCAATGATCCCGAAGACATGAAAACTAAAATGAAAGTAAAGTGTAAACGTATCCGACACAAGTAGGATTAACTGAACCTTTCTATGGTTTCTTCTTCTAAAAAATTGCCTGTTTGTTGGATTGAAATCACACCGACACAGTAATGGTCATGTGGCGAGTTTCAAGCCAGATCTCCGCTACCCCTTTTTTCATTATTTCGGACACAAGCAGGCACCTACGTAAAACAAACGACGCCCCGTAAGCTTGATGGATATTTTCTTCACTTCAAAACATCATAAGTTTCTGGCAGTATTATAACGCACAGCGATAAGGTACAAGTAACCTTTATGTATAAAATTCTTTTCCAATTTGTAACCATATTTTACCAAAATAAAATAACAATTACTTTACTCAGTTACAATGATCAAACTTAAACTGATGATGAATGTTTGTTAACATGCTTACAACAACGAGGAATTTCCATATACTTTTTTGATAAAACTTTCCCAAATACTATAATCCGCATATAATCCCGATTGTATGTTTTCAGACATTATTCCTCTAAAACCAATAATTTTATTCTTTAATTCTATACAAATGTCAAACATGTGTTTATTTAAGATTAATTAATGAATTAAGATCATCTTTAGTTTGATGTGTAATAGATGAAGAAAGAAGAGCTGGGTGTGCTTTAATGTGCATTTTAAGTAGTAAAATACGAGGGATGTCCGGAAAGTTCATATACATCTTCATTTTTTTTATTGTAAAACAATACATACGCTGTACAAATTTTGTCAGCATAAAAATACATATCTAGCGAACACATTTATCAAAAATTACTGAACTGTGACTAACGTTTGTATTTTAAAAGTATTTACATACAACATATATACATAATCATGGAGCACTTTGACAACGTCAACGGCGTCAAATTAAATTCATGTTTACCAACTATTTAATTTCTTCCGATTTCAAAAGCCATCATGGTACCTGTCTGACGTACACTTAATACATGTTATTGCTTCATACATTTCATATTTAAAGTTATTATTTAAAAATAAAGATTTCACTGGTTCCCATACTGTGTGTAAGATGTCTGCCTTTTTCAAAAAATGTTGTAACGCAATCTACGATATTTCAGCCATGCTACTTTTGGTCACTTCTGGAGCGTTTCTTATACAATATCCTGTCATCACCGCTTCTTTATCTTGTTTGACATTTATTCATTTAAACACAAGTTGCCTTTAACATTTCATGGTTAATTTTGCTTTAAAGGTAAAGATTATAATCTCAGATGGCGCCATATTAGCGTTGCTATGAAGTTAAATATCATTACGTTGCTCCGTCCGTTAATTTGACGTCATTTTTGCAACACAAAATGTACGCACCTTCATTGCCTATAATCGCCGTAAACAAGCTGTTTATTTACGTATGACATCATAATTTACACTGAATATCATGTTATACTATCCTATGATGTCACAAAATTAAAACGAGAGATTGCATTAAAATTACATCTTTTAGCAACTTTTTATTCGAGTAGCTATCATCATGAAATCAAAGTGCTCCGTGGTTCGTTGATCATGTTGCCATGGTGATCGGCGCTTTGCGAATATTACTTTTATCATGTTTTTTAATTTAGAAATATGTAGCAGATAAATACTTAAGTAAAGTATTAAATCATCATATTGATATGTCTGCTTAAAATGATTTTATAGCCTTGTCTACGAACTTTCCGGACAGCCCTCGTATAAAGACAGTGTATTTTGACTTTCATTCACTATAATTATACCATACCTATACAGCAAACGAAACAAAGGATGATTTGTACATAAATGATTCTTTAAATAAAATTTAAAAAAGAAAACACTTCCGAGGCATACTATTTGCCTTTAACTAAATGAACCTTTTTAAAAAAAAATTCTTGATGACCATAATTATGATGACCATCTATTCTTATATAAAAACAGAATTGAAGGAAAATGATTAATTATATAATACGACACGATTGCATAATCAGTATTTAATCTTTTATCTACAAAGCGTCCGAGGAATTTCCTCACAGCCAAATTTTGGCATAGATTATATAATATAAAACATAACTGATACGGTAAATAATAAATAATTTAAATATAACGATTAGATTATGTAAGATAATATTACAACGTGCGTGTAGGATAAATTTATTTTACCGTTATCAACCAAATGTATCACAAAATCACCAATATAACAATAACACAAGCTTATCAAAGAGAATAGCGTGACAGTGTATAAAAATCATCATGCAAAATCTCCTCTTTCGATTACGAAATAAATAGCATGCCAAGTATGATTTTGCTCAGTATTACAATGTTAGGATAATCACGGCAGATAAGACACTGTTAATAATTGTCAGACATTTCCATTAAGATTTTGGAGATATTTCAACAAGAAAAATGTAGGCTCCTCTCATTTTCATCACAATTTGTATTAAGTTTGTTTCCGATATATGTATTGAAGACATGTGTGAGTCATATTTTGTTTCTTAATGTTTTTAAGCTTAATTAATAAATTTATGTACGTAATTAACCTCCAATCTCCGTCTTACATACCTGGTTTTGCCTTTATTCGATAGTTATTTATGTAAATAATATGTTATGATGTGCCATAAAACTTGTACAGTATTGTTCAATATTTTAAGTAAACTTTTTGATAAATTGATATATGCACACATTGTCAAACAGAATTTCCTTTTCCTGTTGATAGATCTGTATCCAAATATATTTATTATGTAGAATGGACTATTGGAAATGCAGTCTATAATAATTTTCTCGTCAATCATTTTTGAAAGTATTCAGTTTGACATTCCATTATCATCTGAATGGGTAATGTGTGTTTAAGATTAACATATTAATGCAATAAGGAAAATGAATTGTTTACTACTGCAAATTTTAACATTGAATAACAGTTACTGCGAAAAATATTTTTATTTTTAACATAGACTCTTAATATATTTAGAATTACATGTACTCAAGTAATTGTAGAAGACCATGATATGTTTTGTATCGACGCTTTTTATTAAAAAAAATAATATGACGAAAGGAGATTCTGAACAAAATACTTGAGAACTGTAGACTATTTGATTGACTTTATGGATTCAAAATAATTGAAATGTGAAAGCATACTAGTTTTGCCTATAATAGCATTATAAATAGCAGGAAAGCATTAACGGTCATATAGGTGATCTTATGTTGGCGTCCAACGGGCATTAAATTGAAATGCAATTATTTTCTCGTATTTATTTTACCGTTTACCGCAGACAAAATGATACCCTCTCAAAACAATTTACAAGGCAAATTGGCGGCGCAATGCGCCTAACTTGACAATAAGATATCGCGGCGCTAACCTCCGGCAGCTTGTCCCGGCTACATTATGTCCAAGCTTACATATTTGATTTGATACTTATAAGTGCGCTCATAACATATGGACATTTTTTACAATTTTATAGATAAGGAAGCATATCGTTTGAACCATTGAATAAATATAATTAGAAAATAATTATTATATATTTTGGTAACTTTTGGTAACTTTTAACAAATGCTCACTATTTTTGTAGACTTTACCTTTCATGTGTTTTTGGAGAAAGTGCTATTTTAAATTGGCTTCACACCCTTCATGTCCATGTTTTTTGTCTTTTATGTCATAAGTAACTTTGTCTTCATTTCAGGTAAAATTCAAAAAAGGTCTTCGTCAAATTTAATTCTAAAGTTTTTATTTATCTAGTTATCTTAGTATCCTTGATCTTGCATGATATATTGTTTTTTTGTTGTTTTTTTTGTAATTATTGTTGTTTGCTGTTGTCAGTTTCGTGTTAAGATGCATTAACCTGCACACATATGATAGTTTTATATAATTTAATGTATTTTGGCTAAATAACGTCCTGAAAGGTATCAATCAATTCTAGGGGTAATTATTACTGCATCGATGTATTAGCAAAAATGTAATGTAATTTTATTTTTCTGCAAGTTATTAAAATGTATCAAAAAGGTAAATAATTTTCAAAATAGTGCACATGACGTCAATCTGAATTTTAATTCTAATTTGTCATCATAATAGCTACTGATAAGCAAAAAATAGATTATATGTCAGTTTATATTACCTGTCAGTCAAAACATGAAAATTCTATTTCAAAACCATCAATTTTAATTTTGCGAAGATAATCTTTTTTACATCAACTCTGCCAAATAACGAAATATCGTTCGGACGCCTAGGAGTTGGTAATATAATAATACAATAGGTTTAGGGTATATTCACTTTAAGTGGACATAATATTTCCCTCTGATAATTATAAATGATACATGATTATAAGAAAATTACAAAACTGCATCAATATGAAGTCAATTATTATTTTCTTTTGTTCTTTCCGTTTTTTGGGGGAGCATGTTTATTTAACAGACATAAAGAAGTCAAAATGTTTCTTCAATGGAGGAAATTTAATTGTTACAATATGTCAATCAATGCAAAATGCCACTAGTGATATTCTTCTTCATGATTTTTGAAAGCAAGTGGTCATACCAATCTAATTAAGGTTTAAAAAAGCAAAACTTATGCTTTCATTAATTGGTCTTTTATTGGTCTCTTAATCTATATCTGATGAACATTGTCCATTTGTTAGTTAGATACATTTCAAGTTAACTTATTAGATAACTAATTTAACAATTAACAACAGACAAACAAGCAAACAAACAAACAGATACAACCATCGACGCAAACAATTAAAGAAACAATGGAATTATTGATTCTGAGATACCAGTGTATAAGACAGAGTAGCTTTAATTGTAGAACATTGGAGCAAATAAAAGAATAAGCAAAGCAAACATAAATCAATTTCAATTAAAAAAAATCTACACCTTTGAAGAAATTATCATTTCTTGAGTCTCTTAAAGGTCATGAAATAGTTTTATTATTTCTGAATTACAAGAGTGCAATGCTGCAAATGTCAAACAACAAATAAAAAAATTGTTATTTCAAGTTAATATTTAAATGAAGTCTCGTAAAATGCTTCTTGTTGTAATAAAACAATCAATGTTATTTTTATAAAGAACGTTAAGAGTTCAATCTTCTTTGTTTCTTGTACTGTAAATTGTGAAAGCAAGCAGAGGAATATATTTTAAACACCATATCTATTGATTAGATAAATGAATATTTTTATACGGAAATCATTTTGTACTTTTGATAGGTCATTCATTTTAATTTGATGGAAATAACTGCTTTAGAAATTCCAATTTAAATTTCAGCTTAAATTAAGACATGGTTAAGAACCTCATATTGTTTTGATTTTATTTTAAATTGAAACAGCATGAGAACAGCATGAGAAACGTAACTTTAGGAAAGTTTAGATAAACTTTTATAATTATGATAGAAAGTGACTGAAAAAAATCATAGCTTAATGAAGAAAAGAGAATGTTTAAAAGCCATTCAGAGACAGCCACACCTTTGGACATCTCATATTGTTTTATTAAAGCAAATATAACAAAATACTATTATGTTAGAAAGAAAGTAAAGAAAAAAGGCAAATCAATTCAAATTGGACAAAATTGAACACTATTGATACATTGTTCATATCCTGAGGCTCATTAAAGTCATTTAAATGATTTTATTAGTCCTGGAAGAATGCGGTTCCAAGTTTAAATGTCTGACTGTGTATAAAAATTCAATTATTATCTAAACGGACTCTCGTTATATGGGCCCGATGTTCAACTGCTATAATAAAAGTCAATGTCGTTTTTACGAAATACGCTTTTAAATGAACATTTGCATTTTTATCTCTCGGAGTAAAAATGTAAAAAAAAAATTTATCGGTGTAAAAATGTAAAAATAAGAAGAACGGTTGATGCCAATGACATTCATGAATCTGTCTGTAAACTTTTTTTATAATACTTCAATATTATCCGTCTTTATTGTGATGTTTAAACGATTTTTATGCTTTCCGTTTAAACAGTTATACGACTCCGGTTTTTTTCTGTATTAAATATGAAGACAGCCCGCTTTACCCAATAGACAGAGCATAAAGTTAAATATACATGGGTTGCTGCTTTGATCCTCGTACGAGTGCAGTTTTATAGAAATAACTGATCCCAGACGTTTAGTCGAATGACCATGCGTCTGTCACCACTGATTAAACAGTTATGTGAGATAAGTAGTCGACCACTTCCGGTAAGGTTGGCTATAACAGATTATATATCCACGGGAGCTACATCTTGGATCAACCTCAGAGATGTGAACAAAGCCGTTTTTATAGTAGCATAAAAGCAAAGAAACAAACAATAAAAGTAATGGATGTAAATAAAATGCACGTGTCTCGTGTTATTAATAAGTGATATAGATGTTTTGAAAAAAGTAATTGTTTATACCAATTTAATCCTGACAACAAATTAGAAAATATCAAATAACTATTGGAAAGCTTTTAATGCATTTTAAGATATCCAAAATATTTCTGTATTTTAAAAGTACATTGGCTGTGTGCACGAACGAAAGAATTAAAAAATTCACTAGAAAAACATATTGACCCGCAGTGATGTTAATGTCTAATGTACTACAGTAATAATTAACTAGATTGTAACAGTTGCGCATACTTTGTAAAATTTGCAAGTTCTAATAAGAAAATGAATATGTAAATATGTTTCGTCCTAGCACATCCAATATTTTGCAATGTGTTAAAAGTCTAGACAATCATGACTTTCATGTATGTAGATCTAAGAGAAATATTTATTTAGTGCGTAGGATGAAACTACATGTAAATTGACTTTTATGTAACTTATTTGCTTTCCTTCTACTGTGTTCTACTATTTTTGTCTTCTATTTTTTGTTCTACTTATTTTATTTTGGGAAATAATAAATTCTCAAAAATAAGATTATTGAACCTCTTGTGGGAGCATATATATGAATTGAAACTCGAATGTTCACCATAACAGTTCTCGGCACTATATTAGTTGGACAAACAAATACAAAACGATAGAAAAAAAAACAGAAGACTTTTAACACTGCGAAAAATATACTGATATACGGGAATATACGGTCCCGTATTTTTGACATATACGGGCGTGTACGGGATGTATTCGTCGAATATACGGACCAAGTATACGAGTCCGTATAGGGAACACCGGGTATACGGGAAGTCCGTATATGCATCAGGCATATACGGAATTCCGTATTTGCCCCATATACATGTACGTATATTTGTTCGTACTTTTGAAGTATACGGAGAATAAAATCCCGTATACGGACTATATTAAGGTTGTTATCTCTAGTATACTATAAATATACCAAGGATATACGGGACCGTATTTTCTACATATACAGAGGATATACGGACTCGTATTTTCTACGTATACAGAGGATATACGGAACCGTATATTCTACATATACAGAGGATATACGGACTCGTATTTTCCACATATACAGATGATATACGGAATCGTATTTTCTACATATACAGAAAATATACGGAATCGTATTTTCTACATATACAGGGGATATACGGAATCGTATTTTCAATATATACAGGGGATATACGGAATTGCATTTTTTAGTTGTCCACAGGGAATACAGAACTGTATTTTCTTGATAAAAGAAGATGCAGATAAAATCAAAAGCATGCATTTACATATAAGTGACACGTATACATGACCGAAATGCAGACTTGTACAATAGAACATGTTTTATTACAAATTTTGAATGGGAACTGTAAAGTCATATGCTTAAGAACTTTATCTTGACAATTGGAGTATTTCAAAGTAAAAACCAAATCGAGTCACTCTTAAATATTTATTATTTCATAAACATATATATATTCAATATGTATACATATATTAAACAAAATAAACATGTCTTCGCTACAACAGTCATATATTGTTGCAAGCCTTATTCCAGAGGGACAAATTAATGTAGCGTTGCAACGGAACGGCGATATACCGGTATGATGCGATACAGAGTCATGAAATACGTATCACAGTGGAGAAAATCCGCACTGCGATATTTTCTTTAGAGATCGAGTTATACATGTACATGTTTCGATATTTTCAAGCCGTAACCTTTATGAATTGCATGTTGTTTAAATGTAGAACAAACTATACCAACTTGAAGTTCGATTCTATTTATCTTAACAATGATTTTTATGAGCCACTTGTATTACACCCATAAAATATTTTAAAGATATTCATATCATTTGTTCGTGTTAACATTCACATATTATTTTAGGAAAATGAGTCCATAGCACAAATTGATTATTACAGAAAGTTTTAATAATAATCATTAAAACTAAAAATCCGTATTCACAGAAATTCGTCATTCAAACACAGTTCTTAAAAGCACTTAAATATATCAATCATCTATAGGAATGTTACGTAGACCAGTGTGACGGTGTCTATTTCGTGACGTAGGAAATGTTATCTCCAGATATTACAATCTTCTTCGGCATGTGTGTATCTGAAAAAGAGAGTTTAAAATCCTGTTTAAATAGTGTCATGAAATAGTTATCACAACTTTCAAAAAGACTATACACAAGCATTTTTTAAGCGTATACATATATACATTTTTTTCTAACGCAAATTTCAAAATTATTTTATATTATTAGGATAAAGATGTCATTTATAAGCAACCATTACACAGGATTTAAATGAAATGATTAATCTATGACGGATGATAAGTTATATGTTTTTGTTCTAAAACCTTTACGAATATATTTATTTCACACCTGTAATATAAATGATAATGGTATCTTTGTTCTATGTAAAGAGTGTTTTATTGATTAAAAATATATTAATACAAAATAACATTGTATTGGGAAAAAGTGCTGACATAATCTTTTTGATCGTTTTACGATGTAAATTAGCGTCGTTAGTAGGAGTCAATTCGTTTGAAAAAAGGCTTAAAAAGAACAGATATTTTTACTCAGATGTAGATCCGTGTTTGCACAATGATATCCAGTTAAGTAAAAGGCGGAATACCCAGCTATACTTCTCATTTATATTAAAACGTTAATCTTAACAAATTTGCATTATTATTTGTTTCAATTTCAATTGTTTCAAAAACTATCTCAGCAACGAATGAATACCTTCAATATACAATAGTGTAGATTAATATTTTTTTATTGTTAAGACTGTTTAACTAGGTAAGTTGACAATAGAATCTCTTACAGTGTGTCATCTCTAAAAATAAAGTGATAATTCTCACGAAATATAAATCAAAATATCCTCCCTTGCCTATAGCATTAATCTGATAGTATGAAATCAAATTCAGATAATAAAATATACGTATCATATGTGACAATTGCATAAAATAACATAGGAAATATTTTAGTTAATACATGCGAATGCGACTATTACGTGCGCACGTGAAACATTTACGTATCAACGCAATATGTTTCACGTGCGCACAAGTACTGTGCGTTTAGTATGATAATTAAGTGACGAGGTGGTCAAGTCCACTATCCAGGTGTAAAACAGCTATCATATTGTGTTTATTATCTTCAAACAGGCTAGCTATATGAATTAAATTATCAACAAATTTACCAACTCTCAGCGTAATGCAGTAGGTAAGTAAGGTTGTGGTAAATATCAATGCAAGACAGCTATGTTACAACCAGTTTTGCAATAAAAACGAGTTTTGCAATAATTTTATTGCAAAACTGGTTGCGTTGACATGATTTTATTGCAATTTGATTACAACCGGTTTTGCAATAAAAACGAGTTTTGCAATAAAATATTTTTCTATCGGATTTTATTGACATTATACAAAAGACATTATAAAATTTATCTATGTATATTAGGATTGACATGCAGGAATTAATTCTGGGATAATGAGTGTATATGCATATGATCAAACATTAATTTACATTCTCAATTTCATTAGTCGTTTTCCTTTTAATATATATGATGAAAGGATGATCATCATGAAATATCAGGACATGTACATTTACAGCAACAACTGTATTTGCTCAAATTTCGGTGATATACATACAAGAACTTTTAGTAAGGTCTTAACTTACCAATTCTTTAGTGAAAGAAAAAAAACGAGTTTTGCAATAATTTTATTGCAAAACTGGTTGCGTTGACATGATTTTATTGCAATTTGATTACAACCGGTTTTGCAATAAAAACGAGTTTTGCAATAAAATATTTTTTCTATCGGATTTTATTGACATTATAAAAAGACATTATAAAATTTATCTATGTATATTGGTGGATTGACATGCAGGAATTATTTTCTGGGATAATGAGTGTACATGTATATGCATATGATTAAACATTAATTTACATTCTCAATTTCATTAGTCTTTTTCCTTTTAATATATATGATGAAAGGATGATCATCATGAAATATCAGGACATGTACATTTACAGCAACAACTGTATTTGCTCAAATTTCGGTGATATACATACAAGAACTTTTAGTAAGGTCTTAACTTACCAATTCTTTAGTGAAAGAAAAAAAACGAGTTTTGCAATAATTTTATTGCAAAACTGGTTGCGTTGACATGATTTTATTGCAATTTGATTACAACCGGTTTTGCAATAAAAACGAGTTTTGCAATAAAATATTTTTTCTATCGGATTTTATTGACATTATAAAAAGACATTATAAAATTTATCTATGTATATTGGTGGATTGACATGCAGGAATTATTTTCTGGGATAATGAGTGTACATGTATATGCATATGATTAAACATTAATTTACATTCTCAATTTCATTAGTCTTTTTCCTTTTAATATATATGATGAAAGGATGATCATCATGAAATATCAGGACATGTACATTTACAGCAACAACTGTATTTGCTCAAATTTCGGTGATATACATACAAGAACTTTTAGTAAGGTCTTAACTTACCAGTTCTTTGATGAAAGAAAAAAAACGAGTTTTGCAATAATTTTATTGCAAAACTGGTTGCGTTGACATGATTTTATTGCAATTTGATTACAACCGGTTTTGCAATAAAAACGAGTTTTGCAATAAAATATTTTTTCTATCGGATTTTATTGACATTATACAAAAGACATTATAAAATTTATCTATGTATATTAGGATTGACATGCAGGAATTATTTTCTGGGATAATGAGTGTATATGCATATGATCAAACATTAATTTACATTCTCAATTTCATTAGTCGTTTTCCTTTTAATATATATGATGAAAGGATGATCATCATGAAATATTAGGACATGTACATTTACAGCAACAACTGTATTTGCTCAAATTTCGGTGATATACATACAAGAACTTTTAGTAAGGTCTTAACTTACCAGTTCTTTGATGAAAGAAAAAAAACGAGTTTTGCAATAATTTTATTGCAAAACTGGTTGCGTTGACATGATTTTATTGCAATTTGATTACAACCGGTTTTGCAATAAAAACGAGTTTTGCAATAAAATATTTTTTCTATCGGATTTTATTGACATTATGCAAAAGACATTATAAAATTTATCTATGTATATTAGGATTGATGCAGGAATTATTTTCTGGGATAATGAGTGTATATGCATATGATCAAACATTAATTTACATTCTCAATTTCATTAGTCTTTTTCCTTTTAATATATATGATGAAAGGATGATCATCATGAAATATCAGGACATGTACATTTACAGCAACAACTGTATTTGCTCAAATTTCGGTGATATACATGCAAGAACTTTTAGTAAGGTCTTAACTTACCAGTTCTTTGATGAAAGAAAAAAAACGAGTTTTGCAATAATTTTATTGCAAAACTGGTTCCGTTGACATGATTTTATTGCAATTTGATTACAACCACAACCGGTTTTGCAATAAAAACGAATTTTGCAATAAATATTTTTTTTATCAGATTTTATTGACAATATACAAAAGACATTATAAAATTTATCTATGTATATTAGGATTAAAAGGCAGGGATTATATTCGGAAATAAATATAGTCTCGTTTCTTTAATATATATGATGAAAGTGATATACATACATGACGTTAAAATAAGGTCTTACTTACCAGTACATTGAAGAAATAGACAAATACGACTTTTTATTACTTCAAAGCTTACAAGTACTGATACAAAAGTGTTTACAATATTATTACAAAACAAACTCGTTGCGATGACCTATTTTTGTATCATATTTTCACACCAACTTGTACAATAAAAACGATATTTGCAATAATAACCCGTTGCGTTGACATAATTTTATTGCAATTTATCCCAAGCAATTTAGCGCAAAAAAAACGAGTTTTGCAATAAAATATTTTTAAATCGGATTTGATTGAGATTATACCGTTGACATTATAAATTTCTTATGTGTAAATAAGAACTTGCATGCAGGGCTTATATTCGGGAGTATTGTATACATGTATATGATTAAAACATTCTAAAAGTTGCTTTTTTCTTTTAGTATTTTTGATGGAATAATGATCATCATGAAATATCAGGGCATTACATGTTCAACAACAACTGTTGATGATATTCTTACATGACCTTGTTATAAGGTCGAAACTTACCAGTGTTTTTCAGAATTTAATGATAACATTATTGCAAAACGCCTTGCGATGACATCATTATGTTGCAATTTTTTCACAACCAGTTTTCAATAGAAACTAGTTTGGCAATAAAATATTCGCTATATCAGATTTTTTGAGATTATACTCTAGACATTATAATGTTTATCTTTGTCTATATGGATTCACATGCAGGGATTCAATTCAGAAATATGCACATAAAATCTATGGTTAAAAATATTTTTATTGCAAATATGATAATGGAATGATTTTTATTGAAAACGAGCGCATTTACATTATCTGAAACAACTGTGCTTTTGCAAACTCTTTGGAGCAAAACTCTGTGATATACATTCATGATATTGTTAAAGGGATATTCAGGCAACATAATGTCAAAATATTAAAATGATATAATGTACTCAAATCAAGCTAAAGTGACTTTTCTTGAAGTTTCAGCATGAATTTCTGTTTAAATTCTATATATTTTGGGTTAGAAGCATAAATATATCTATATATGTTGAACAAAATTTAGACGTCAATAGAATCACCAAATAGTTTTAAACAAGTCAGGTGACTTGAACAAACCCTTGAAGTTACAATAACAGATATTCTGGATATTGTGTGATTGAAACAAGCCTAAGTCAATCATTTGACATGTTCTTTAAACGTTTCCAGAGTTCACTTTGACAACTATTGTGAAATGCTAGCGCTCTAACCTGACCCACGTGGGTCAAGTTAGGAAACCACAATTTTATTCTTTAACTGTGGTTTATTCGTTGACTGTCTAATATATTTATTTTGAGGGCATTTACAGAATAATGAATGAAAAATTCAAAACTAAGAAATGAAAATTTTGCCTGTGTCTCTCTATAAATTGTCGAAATTTACAAGTACTTTTGAAAAGTGTTGACAACATTATTGCAAAACTCTTAACGATGAAGTTTGGTAATGAAATAAAATTAAATGTTTTATGTTTCCACCGTACTGAAGATATTATAGTGTATACATATATTTGTACATCAGGATTTATATGTAGCGAAAAAGGTAAGGAACATAATGTCAAGTTTTGCCGTTAATTATTCGAAGTACAAACATGTCCGCGTTATGATTTAGAAACTTAAAACATTTTTCTCAAAAAGGTGTTAATTTTTGAAAAACTCGATACAATGAAATAATGTGTACCAAACTCCTTTGGAGATATTTAAGTGATGATATTTTTTAAATTAGCTCTTATATGTAGTTTAATTTTGCAATTAGGATTGATATGTGTTAATGCTAAAATGACTAAATTGCGGCTTTGAGATATGATTACAGTTTATTATGTCCATAGATTTAAATGTGTGTTCAGCAAAGCATGAAAATTACACGAAATTGCACGAATTTAGCAATTAAAATATAAGACAAATCTGTCTTATATTTTTACAATACAAGAGCGATCAGTGATCACATGTGTCGCCTCAAGATGGCCAATTTCATGTTGGGACAAGTTTTGTGACAGACGGACAGACAAACGGGCAGTGCACAACTAGACTTGGTACTGATCATTCCTGTAAAGTTTTGATAAAATTGCACTAGTAGTTTATGAGGAGTAGTCCGGACAAGCTCTTGTGTATCTGGCAACGCACAGAAAAAACACCTTTCTATCAAAGGGCCATAACTCGACCAAACATCATTCAACCGGAAAACCCGTGCAATATGTGCAAGGACTTGAGCTACAGATCAATCCTGTAAAGTTTCATTGAAATTGCATTAGTGGTATAAGAGAAGTAGTCCGGACAAACTTCAAAAATAAAAATTATTAAAGGGCCATAACTCTGACAAAAATCATTGAACCGGAAAATGCTGACAATGTGCACAACTAGACTTGGTACTGATCATTCCTGTAAAGTTTGGACGAAATTGCACCAGTAGATTATGAGGAGTAGTCCGGACAAGTTTTGTGACGGACGGACAGACAGACAGACGGATAGACAGACAGACGACGGAGAAGTGATCCCTATATGTCGCCACTACTCCGTAGAGGCGAAACAAGTCAATGTTTTCTTTGCTTTCCTTCTGGACACTAAAAGCACCTAAAATCATTTTTCAAAGACGACTATGCAAAAATGTGTTACTAAAAACTTGTTTAATGGTTTTCTGTTTGTCAAACGCCTGCCGACCATGACAAGGTCGAAAACCATCTGGCAGGATTTTTTTTCTTTTTTTTCTCTTTTTTTCTTTTCTTTTTATATTTTATTTATCTTTTTTTTCTTATTTTCTTTCATTTTTTAAATCTTTCATTTTTTTCTCTTTTTTTTCTCTCATTTTTTTCATTTTTTTGAATTTTTGTTATAACTCTTTTCATCTCGTCTTCATTATTTAATTATAAATGTGTGTTCAGCAAACTCTTTTCATCTCGTCTTCATTATTTGATTATAAACGTGTGTTCAGCAAAGCATTAAAATTACACGAAATTGCACGAATTTCGCAATTAAAATATAAGAAAAAACTCTGTCTTATATTTTTACAATAAAATCAGTGTTTTATTTGCTTTCTCTTTTGACACTAAAAACACCTAAAATCATTTTTCAAAGACGACTATGCAAAAATGTGTTACTTAAAAAATGTTCAATGGTTTTCTGTTTGTCAAAAGCCTGCCAACCACGACAAGGTTGAAAACCATCTGGCATTATTTTTTTTTTTTTTTTTTTCTTTTTTTTTTTTTTTTTTTATTTTTTTTCTTTTTTTTTTTTTTTATTTTTTTTTTTTTTTTTTTTTTTTTTTTTTTTTCCTTTTTTTTTTTTTTTTAAATTCTTTTTTTTCTTTCATTTTCTTTATATTTTGCATTTTTGTTATAATTCTTTTTATCTTTTCTTCATTATATAATTATAAATGTGTGTTCAGCAAAGCATGAAAATTACACGAAATTGCACGAATTTTGACAAACTATGTCTTATATTTTTACAATAAAATTAGTGTTTTATTTGCTTTCTTTTTTGATACTACAAGCACCAAAATAATTTTTCAAAGACGACTATGCAATAATGTGTTACTAAATACTTGTTTAATGGCTTTCTGTTTGACAAAAGCCTGCCAACGACGACAAATTTGAACACCATCTGGCAGGATTTTTTTCTTCTTTTTTTCTCTCTCTCTCTTTTATATTTTATTTATCTTTTTTTCTTTTTGTTTAATTCTTTTGTTTTTTTATTCTTTTTTTTCTTTTTTTTTCTATTTTTTTTCTCTCTTTAATTTGCATCTTTGTTATAACTCGTTTCATCTTTTCTTCATTATATTTTTTTCTTCCTCATTTTTATATAATGATGCTTTAGTTCAAAAACGTCCGGCGGGATTTTTTGTGTCTGTGTGTTTTTTTTTATCTTTTACTTTATTCATTGATTCTATTTCCCTACTTTTTATTTCTTGTCAATTTTCTTCTTTATTCCCTTTAATCTTTATTCAATTCCGTTTTGGCTTTGTTCACTTACGATAGCTTATAAAGGATATTATTTGATTTGAAAAAGAATAAGATTGCATTTGATAGTCAATTACAATATAATAATTAGTTTACGTTGTCCTTTTTTTACAGATGTTCGTCCTATTTTGTGACACTGTGTACTTTGAGAATAATGAATGAAAATTTCAAAACTAAGAAATGAAAAGTTTGCCTGTGTCTCCCTTTAAATTGCCGAAATTTACAAAACCGATGCGAGGGGCTTGGTAACCGTATTATCTATCCCTATCGTCGGTTAAAGGACAACCTAAAAAACAAATTGTAAATTATTTACATAAATTATTTATTTTAAGCCGTCGTTAGCTGCTCGGTGCCCTATGTGATGTCTTTTCCGTGAAGCCGTGAAGGTAAAATAGATAAATACAGAATCCCTAAAGAAAGCCCAACACGGCAAAATTGAAAATGTTGCAGGCTCGGTTTGATTGAGCCTCTTCATGGACCCTATAATGCAACAATATCATTTTTTATCAAATATTTGGTAATACAACATATTTTTGTTTAATACGACAGATATATTTCAATCGTGTTCGTTTTCCGAATTGATTTAACACATATCGATCCTAATTGCAAAATTAAACTACATATAAGAGCAAATTAAAAAAATATCATAACTTAAATATCTCCAAAGTAGTTTGGTACATATTATTTCGTTGTATCGAGTTTTGCAAAAGTTAACACCTTTTTGAGAAAAATGTTGTAAGTTTCTAAATTATAACGTAGACATGTTTGTACTTCGAATAGTTAGCGGCAAAACTTAACATTATGTTCCTTACCTTTTTCGCCACATATTAATCCTGATGTACAAATATATGTATACACTATAATATCTTCAGTACGGTGTAGACATAAAACATATAATTTTATTTCATTGCCAAACATCATCGTTAAGAGTTTTGCAATAATGTGTCAACACTTTTCAAAAGTACTTGTAAATTTCGACAATTTATAGGGAGACAGAGGCAAAATTTTCATTTCTTAGTTTTGAATTTTTCATTCATTATTCTGTAAATGCCCTCAAAATAAATATATTAGACAGTCAACGGAACAAAACTTTTCTCTAAAGAATAAAATGGTGGTTTCCTAACTTGACCCACGTGGGTCAGGTTGGAGCGCTAGCATTTCACAATAGTTATCAAAGTGAACTCTTTAAAGAACATGTCAAATGAATGACTTACTAATAGGCTTGTTTCAATCACACAATATCCAGAATATCTGTTATTGTAACTTCAAGGGTTTGTTCAAGTCACCTGACTTAATTAAACTATTTGGTGATTCTATCGGCGTCTAAATTTTGTTCAACATATATAGATATATTTATGCTTCTAACCCAAAATATATAGAATTTAAACAGAAATTCATGCTGAAACTCAAGAAAAGTCATTTTAGCTTGATTTGAGTACATTAGATCATTTTAATATTTTTGACATTATATTGCCTGAATATCATGAATGTATATCACAGAGTTTTGCTCCAAAAATTTGCAAAAGCACAGTTGTTTCAGATAATGTAAATGCGCTCGTTTTCAATAAACATCATTCCATTATCATATTTGCAATAAAAATATTTTTAACCATAGATTTTATAGATTTTGCCCTGTCCTTTTTATGTTTGGGGTCCGCCTGGGCTCCTTGCCATTGGTTCTTGTTGCTGGGTCGTATGGGGGTTGCGTTCGTTGAACGCCGCCTTTCCTTGTTGATCTTGTTTTTCATATTATATGCATATTTCTGAATTGAATCCCTGCATGTGAATCCATATAGACAAGATAAACATTATAATGTCTATGAGTATAATCTCAAAAAATCTGATATTATAGCGAATTTTTTTGCCAAACTAGTTTCTATTGAAAACTGGTTGTGAAAAAATTGCAACAAAATGATGTCATCGCAAGGCGTTTTGCAACAATGTTATCATTAAATTCTGAAAAACACTGGTAAGTTTCGACCTTGTAACAAGGTCATGTAAGAATATCATCAACAGTTGTTGTTGAACATGTAATGCCCTGATATTTCATGATGATCATTATTCCATTAAAAATACTAAAAGAAAATAAAGCAACTTTTAGAATGTTTTAATCATATAATGTATACAATACTCCCGAATATAAGCCCTGCATGCAAGTTCTTATTTACACATAAGAAATTTATAATGTCAACGGTATAATCTCAATCAAATCCGATAGAAAAAATATTTTATTGCAAAACTCGTTTTTATTGCAAAACGGGTTGTAATCAAATTGCAATAAAATCATGTCAACGCAACCAGTTTTGCAATAAAATTATTGCAAAACACGTTTTTTTTTCTTTCACTAAAGAATTGGTGAGTTAAGACCTTACTAAAAGTTCTTGTATGTATATCATCGAAATTTGAGCAAAAACAGTTGTTGCTGTAAATGTACATGTCCTGAAATTTCATGATAATCATCCTTTCATCATATATATTAAAAGGAAAACGACTAATGAAATTGAGAATGTAAATTAATGTTTGATCATATGCATATACACTCATTATCCCAGAATTAATTCCTGCATGTCAATCCTAATATACATAGATAAATTTTATAATGTCTTTTGTATAATGTCAATAAAATCCGATAGAAAAAATATTATTTTGCAAAACTCGTTTTTATTGCAAAACCGGTTGTAATCAAATTGCAATAAAATCATGTCAACGCAACCAGTTTTGCAATAAAATTATTGCAAAACTCGTTTTTTTTTCTTTCACTAAAGAATTGGTAAGTTAAGACCTTACTAAAAGTTCTTGTATGTATATCACCGAAATTTGAGCAAATACAGTTGTTGCTGTAAATGTACATGTCCTGATATTTCATGATGATCATCCTTTCATCATATATATTAAAAGGGAAAACGACTAATGAAATTGAGAATGTAAATTAATGTTTGATCATATGCATATACACTCATTATCCAGAATTAATTCCTGCATGTCAATCATAATATACATAGATAAATTTTATAATGTCTTTTGTATAATGTCAATAAAATCCGATAGAAAAAAATATTTTATTGCAAAACTCGTTTTTATTGCAAAACCGGTTGTAATCAAATTGCAATAAAATCATGTCATAGCAACCAGTTTTGCAATAAAATTATTGCAAAACTCGTTTTTTTTCTTTCATCAAAGAATTGGTAAGTTAAGACCTTACTAAAAGTTCTTGTATGTATATCACCGAAATTTGAGCAAATACAGTTGTTGCTGTAAATGTACATGTCCTGATATTTCATGATGATCATCCTTTCATCATATATATTAAAAGGAAAAAGACTAATGAAATTGAGAATGTAAATTAATGTTTGATCATATGCATATACACTCATTATCCCAGAAAATAATTCCTGAATCAA
Source organism: Ruditapes philippinarum (assembly GCF_026571515.1). Lineage (NCBI taxonomy): Eukaryota > Metazoa > Mollusca > Bivalvia > Venerida > Veneridae > Ruditapes > Ruditapes philippinarum. The sequence goes on from NW_026853149.1 coordinate 24,114, forward strand.
TCCTAATATACATAGATAAATTCTATAATGTCTTTTGTATAATGTCAATAAAATACGATAGAAAAAATATTTTATTGCAAAACTCGTTTTATTGCAAAACCGGTTGTAATCAAATTGCAATAAAATCATGTCAACGCAACCAGTTTTGCAATAAAATTATTGCAAAACTCGTTTTTTTTTCTTTCATCAAAAGAACTGGTAAGTTAAGACCTTACTAAAAGTTCTAGTATGTATATCACCGAAATTTGAGCAAATACAGTTGTTGCTGTAAATGTACATGTACTAATATTTCATGATGATCATCCTTTCATCATATATATTAAAAGGAAAACGACTAATGAAATTGAGAATGTAAATTTAATGTTTGATCATATGCATATACATGTACACTCATTATCCCAGAATTAATTCCTGCATGTCAATCCTAATATACATATATAAATTTTATAATGTCTTTTGTATAATGTCAATAAAATCCGATAGAAAAAATATTTTATTGCAAAACTCGTTTTTATTGCAAAACCGGTTGTAATCAAATTGCAATAAAATCATGTCAACGGAACCAGTTTTTGCAATAAAATTATTGCAAAACTCGTTTTTTTTCTTTCACCAAAGAATTGGTAAGTTAAGACCTTACTAAAAGTTCTTGTATGTATATCACCGAAATTTGAGCAAATACAGTTGTTGCTGTAAATGTACATGTCCTGATATTTCATGATGATCATCCTTTCATCATATATATTAAAAGGAAAACGACTAATGAAACTGAGAATGTAAATTAATGTTTGATCATATGCATATACACTCATTATCCCAGAATTAATTCCTGCATGTCAATCGTAATACACATAGATAAATTTTATAATGTCTTTTGTATAATGTCAATAAAATCCGATAGAAAAAATATTTTATTGCAAAACTCGTTTTTATTGCAAAACCGGTTGTAATCAAATTGCAATAAAATCATGTCAACGCAACCAGTTTTGCAATAAAATTATTGCAAAACTCGTTTTTTTTTCTTTCATCAAAGAATTGGTAAGTTAAGACCTTACTAAAAGTTCTTGTATGTATATCACCGAAATTTGAGCAAATACAGTTGTTGCTGTAAATGTACATGTCCTAATATTTCATGATGATCATCCTTTCATCATATATATTAAAAGGAAAACGACTAATGAAATTGAGAATGTAAATTAATGTTTGATCATATGCATATACACTCATTATCCAGAATTAATTCCTGCATGTCAATCCTAATATACATTTATCAATTTTATAATGTCTTTTGTATAATGTCAATAAAATCCGATAGAAAAAATATTTTATTGCAAAACTCGTTTTTTATTGCAAAACCGGTTGTAATCAAATTGCAATAAAATCATGTCAACGCAACCAGTTTTGCAATAAAATTATTCCAAACTTGTTTTTTTTTTCTTTCATCAAAGAACTGGTAAGTTAAGACCTTACTAAAAGTTCTTGTATGTATATCACCGAAATTTGAGCAAATACAGTTGTTGCTGTAAATGTACATGTACTAATTTTTCATGATGATCATCCTTTCATCATATATATCAAAAGGAAAACGACTAATGAAATTGAGAATGTAAATTAATGTTTGATCATATGCATATACACTCATTATCCCAGAAATTAATTCTTGCATGTCAATCCTAATATACATATATAAATTTTATAATGTCTTTTGTATAATGTCAATAAAATCCGATAGAAAAAATATTTTATTGCAAAACTCGTTTTTATTGCAAAACCGGTTGTAATCAAATTGCAATAAAATCATGTCAACGCAACCAGTTTTGCAATAAAATTATTGCAAAACTCGTTTTTTTTTCTTTCATCAAAGAACTGGTAAGTCAAGACCTTACTAAAAGTTCTTGTATGTATATTCACCGAAATTTGAGCAAATACAGTTGTTGCTGTCAATGTACATGTCCTGATATTTCATGATGATCATCCTTTCATCATATATATTAAAAGGAAAAAGACTAATGAAATTGAGAATGTAAATTAATGTTTGATCATATGCATATACACTCATTATCCCAGAAAATAATTCCTGCATCAATCCTAATATACATAGATAAATTCTATAATGTCTTTTGCATAATGTCAATAAAATCCGATAGAAAAAATATTTTATTGCAAAACTCGTTTTTATTGCAAAACCTGTTGTAATCAAATTGCAATAAAATCATGTCAACGCAACCAGTTTTGCAATAAAATTATTGCAAAACTCGTTTTTTTTTTCTTTCATCAAAGAACTGGTAAGTTAAGACCTTACTAAAAGTTCTTGTATGTATATCACCGAAATTTGAGCAAATACAGTTGTTGCTGTAAATGTACATGTCCTAATATTTCATGATGATCATCCTTTCATCATATATATGAAAAGGAAAACGACTAATGAAATTGAGAATGTAAATTAATGTTTGATCATATGCATATACACTCATTATCCCAGAATTAATTCCTGCATGTCAATCCTAATACACATATATAAATTTTATAATGTCTTTTGTATAATGTCAATAAAATCCGATAGAAAAAATATTTTATTGCAAAACTCGTTTTTATTGCCAAAACCGGTTGTAATCAAATTGCAATAAAATTATGTCATCGCAACCAGTTTTGCAATAAAATTATTCCAAAACTCGTTTTTTTTCTTTCATCAAAGAACGGGTAAGTTAAGACCTTACTAAAAGTTCTTGTATGTATATCACCGAAATTTGAGCAAATACAGTTGTTGCTGTAAATGTACATGTCCTGATATTTCATGATGGTCATCCTTTCATCATATATATTAAAAGGAAAAAGACTAATGAAATTGAGAATGTAAATTAATGTTTAATCATATGCATATACATGTACACTCATTATCCCAGAAAAATAATTCCTGCATGTCAATCCACCAATATACATAGATAAATTTATAATGTCTTTTTATAATGTCAATAAAATCCGATAGAAAAAATATTTTATTGCAAAACTCGTTTTTATTGCAAAAACCGGTTTGTAATCAAATTGCAATAAAATAATGTCAACGCAACCAGTTTTGCAATAAAATTATTGCAAAACTCGTTTTTTTTCTTTCACTAAAGAATTGTAAGTTAAGACCTTACTAAAAGTTCTTGTATGTATATCACGGAAATTTGAGCAAATACAGTTGTTGCTGTAAATGTACATGTCCTGATATTTCATGATGATCATCCTTTCATCATATATATTAAAAGGAAAACGACTAATGAAATTGAGAATGTAAATTAATGTTTGATCATATGCATATACACTCATTATCCCAGAATTAATTCCTGCATGTCAATCCTAATATACACAGATAAATTTTATAATGTCTTTTGTATAATGTCAATAAAATCCGATAGAAAAAAATTTTTATTGCAAAACTCGTTTTTATTGCAAAACCGGTTGTAATCAAATTGCAATAAAATCATGTCAACGGAACCAGTTTTGCAATAAAATTATTGCAAAACTTGATTTTTTTTTTCTTTCATCAAAGAACTGGTAAGTTAAGACCTTACTAAAAGTTCTTGTATGTATATCATCGAAATTTGAGCAAATACAGTTGTTGCTGTAAATGTACATGTACTAATTTTTCATGATGATCATCCTTTCATCATATATATCAAAAGGAAAACGACTAATGAAATTGAGAATGTAAATTAATGTTTGATCATATGCATATATACACTCATTATCCCAGAAATTAATTCTTGCATGTCAATCCTAATATACATATATAAATTTTTATAATGTCTTTTGTATAATGTCAATAAAATCCGATAGAAAAAATATTTTATTGCAAAACTCGTTTTTATTGCAAAACCGGTTGTAATCAAATTGCAATAAAATCATGTCAACGCAACCAGTTTTGCAATAAAATTATTGCAAAACTCGTTTTTTTTTTCTTTCATCAAAGAACTGGTAAGTCAAGACCTTACTAAAAGTTCTTGTATGTATATTACCGAAATTTGAGCAAATACAGTTGTTGCTGTCAATGTACATGTCCTGATATTTCATGATGATCATCCTTTCATCATATATATTAAAAGGAAAAAGACTAATGAAATTGAGAATGTAAATTAATGTTTGATCATATGCATATACACTCATTATCCCAGAAAATAATTCCTGCATCAATCCTAATATACATAGATAAATTCTATAATGTCTTTTGCATAATGTCAATAAAATCCGATAGAAAAAATATTTTATTGCAAAACTCGTTTTTATTGCAAAACCGGTTGTAATCAAATTGCAATAAAATCATGTCAACGCAACCAGTTTTGCAATAAAATTATTGCAAAACTCGTTTTTTTTTTCTTTCATCAAAGAACTGGTAAGTTAAGACCTTACTAAAAGTTCTTGTATGTATATCACCGAAATTTGAGCAAATACAGTTGTTGCTGTAAATGTACATGTCCTAATATTTCATGATGATCATCCTTTCATCATATATATGAAAAGGAAAACGACTAATGAAATTGAGAATGTAAATTAATGTTTGATCATATGCATATACACTCATTATCCAAGAATTAATTCCTGCATGTCAATCCTAATACACATATATAAATTTTATAATGTCTTTTGTATAATGTCAATAAAATCCGATAGAAAAAATATTTTATTGCAAAACTCGTTTTTATTGCAAAACCGGTTGTAATCAAATTGCAATAAAATCATGTCAACGCAACCAGTTTTGCAATAAAATTATTGCAAAACTCGTTTTTATTGCAAAACTGGTTGTAACAAAGCATACTGAAGTGTAATATTTTAGCAAATCATATCTAATACGTTAACTGAAATTAGTAGAGCATGAAATGGTAAAAAGTATTATAACCATTTAACAAACTAAGATAATTGTCAAATTGTATAAGTTAAAAAACGTTCTTAATATACCATAATATTAAATGGTGCCAATGTATGCTCTACTGAGTGCCTATTTGACACTTCAGTACATAGTCTTCAAATAAAGTACTCCTCGTGTAAGAGAATTATTGTCCTTCAGTCCTGCCACCTAACCAAACATCAAATTTGTAAGAAGACTATAAACAATAAGTTGTTTTCTTTTGCACAGTTAGTATTCTATGTGTCTCACCCCTTCGGTTAAATTGTATTCGTTAACCTGTTTCAGCCTACTTTATATCCATATTAAATTCACTAGACACATTAGCAGTTGTGTCTTTTAGTTTATTCATTATTTATGTCAGTCATATAATATAAGAAAAACATTTTCCCCCATAAGTTTCGATTTAAATTGTGTTTAATTACTGTATACGTGGCACTATCAGACGGTGTTGTTTTCAACAAAAGTAATCACTTATATGTAAGTATAATATTTTTCATTACGAAACTTGGTTAAGATTTCCCATGCCTTTTCTGTAAAGACTGACAATTATGAGATTAAATGAAGTTTTACGTAGGCGCACTTATTAAGCACATTCCTTAATACATGCTAGTTCAAGGTTGCAAGTATAAGGTTAAGAGCCATCCATTATAAGCATTCTGATGAAGTATTTTGTGTAATGATCAACACAACTGTCTTTTAAACCGAGTAACACCGTGAAATGTTTGTTTCAAATACATGTTTTATTGTTACATACATAAATAATGCTGTTCGATGCTTACAGTTGAGTAAGTACATTATAGAGAGTTTAATGAACTAATTCTTGATTTAGATAATACATTTGAATTAAAATATAAACATATAAAGAAAAAGTGCACTCTTTTCTTATAAGCAAATTTGTAAAATGTTATTAATTCTCTTCACTATTGACGTTATATAATCGTTTAGATAATATAATAATGTATTGCACTGTTTTGTTTCATGATACGATTGTTTGATATAACTATATAAGAGTAGCAAAGTTGTCAACGTTTAAACATGTAGTGATAAAATTTTGAATTTGTTCACATCCGCAGACTTATTCAAACGACGGTCACCATGGGTACTCAAGTGTCATTACATTTAAAGCGGCAAATGGTCACCAAGGTTTTCAAGGTAGTTTTTAAGAGCATAGAATAAGTAACTATTATAGAAAGTAAATGCGACATTTATTGTATTTTATATACATATGTCTTATAATTGTAAGGTTTGAAGCAATAAATTTTACATTATTTGATATAAACTAAAATTATGTATTATTTAAACAGAGATATTTTGGGATAATAGCTATAACAATGAAGAAATAATAAAATGCAATGTTTGAATTATACTGAAGATATTGCAACATTTGTTTCTGATTGACACTGTATTAAAATATGAATACCACATTTGATCGAGCACATTTGATCATTGTAAATTAGTCTATAAGTCCTTCAATTATCTTGAAACCTATGATATTTTAACAATTTTTCTGGCCCGATCAACTTGCGTCACTGGTGTAAATTATACAAAGACGTGTGTCAAATTTTTATGACGATACTTACTTACAACCCATTAATGAAAGGCGCTTTCAACTCAAACTTATTTAACTATATAATATGTTCTATCATCTATCTCCTCAATATCTTTCTTGTAGAATTTCCAATACATCTAGGACAAGTTTATAATTTACTAAATGCAAGCTACTCTAGAAATATTGTCTATCAAATCCAACTCATACTTCATTTTACCATCTAGATTAAAGATTAAAACAATCACGCAGTCAAACTAGCATAGTCACCATTCCTTGCAATTTTCAAAAAATATGAACGTCTTTATGAAAATGATGCACAGAAAGTCCCAGCTCACTACTGCACGTATGTATGTGAAAGAAGATATTAGATAGTACATACTAGACTTAAAACAAACCGCAGCTCTCTAAGACAACGTCTGTTTTAAGAGAAACGTAATAAAAAGCTCTCTTTGCGTACGATGTGAAAACAAAATTTCCTTCACTGTTACATGTACTTATAATAAATTGTTGTCAAACTGTTGCATTTGATACTTTACACCACGACGACCATTCACTTACGAATGCACCAAATGAAACAATTGTCTTATGGTATGTAATACTAAATATTTTATTTTAATTATTTCATTTAAAATTAACTAACAATTCTCAGTAATAGTAAGACAACTTTCTTTAAAACGTAAAAAAGAAACAGAAATTCGCATGTCACGGGAATCATATTTTTAACCTTTTGCTTAACATGAAGACTCGGAATTTACATATCTGAGAGTTTAGTAAATGTGATCTTTATATTTGCCGATTATTTCAATAGCGACTTAAATCAAATAAAATAGTTCTAAGTTGCGTATTATTAAAGGCATTTAATACCTTGCAAATATCTGCACTAAAGTGATTCTATGCATTGTAGCAATCAAAGCTACTTTTGTCGGCAGTAGAAACCATTTATAGATAGGGCATTTTACATTAAATCCGTCCAGATGAAACTTAAGGAAGATACAGTTGTGATATAATATGCAAAATAAAGCAGCGAAAACAGATAGGTAACGTATATATGTGGCCATATATGTGGCAAAGTGTCTGCTGCATGATTAAAGGAGTAAGTGATTAACGCTCTGAGTGACTCGTGCTCAATATCGTGTTCAATCGTTATTTGTCAGAAAAATATTAGGACAGAGAGATTGTTGAAGGCCAGCATGTAATAAAGAAATATGCTGTATGTAATCGTATTGTATATTCCTCTTGGCTGTAATCTTTTACTGACACGTTCTTTCTCATCAACTGAGTGGTCAATCTGATGATCTATCAGAAAAGGGTGATTGCTTAAAACAAGAATCTAATAATTACTTCTGACTATCTGATATACTTTTCATTTCTGTTAGAGTTGTTCTTTTCAAAATTTACAAATGAAATAATACTTATGCTCCACGAAATAAAAAGAATTGGATTATTAAACATAACAGAATAAAACAGCCAAAATCAATGAGCATCTGTTAATTGATACATTGCCATCTGTGTACTGTAAACTACTACGTTTGAATCTTTTGGCAATACCTAAATATAACTCAAAGCACGTGTTTGGCTTCACGCCAAATATTTCTGGGTGTTTGTAGTACTCGTGTCATTTTAGTTGTGTTTGACAATCTTTTAAAACTATTAATCTGAAACTTTAAAAAAAGGGTTCATGCCTAACTTCAAGCATTTTCTTAACGTTTATGTTCCTTGTGTTATACAAATCGAACTTTAACGTCTTGAAGTTTTGATTTTGCTATTTTTTTATGAATTTAATTTTACTCTCACATTTAAAGTTTTGAAAGAGGCGGCACAGATTGTGATTGAAATATCCTTTTCGCGATATTTTGCTTCCTTTTAAAGTTGTAATTAAATATAAGACAATCTTTTCCTTTTTACATAAAGACAAAAATATCCACACATAAAACAGTTCAAACAAAAATGCCTTGTTCAAAGGAATGCATATTTACATTTCGAAATAGTGTGAACAAACACGTGTATGACTTTATTCCTATTGAATATGTATTCTAACGTAATATCCTTTTTGACTAAGAACTAATTAAATTATGTCATAAGGGTCTATTTTTGATTCAAAAGATGTTGTTTATTATTTTTGGCTTGTTAAAATAAGATTGAAATTAAGATATTAATATAAAGAACCGACCGATGAAGGCATTCTTAAACGTGAAACAAATGATCAAACATGTTAATTTTATAGGTTTTTGACTTTTCAAACGCATTGACAAGCTTTGTGTACATAATGTTTAATTTGCCAAACTAACTTTAAAAAGCACGTCTAAACCGTATGCAAAAGAAAATCAGCAGCCAATCCGATACAAGATAAATCTAAATTTTTTTATAAAATATCATAAGTTTTGAGAAAATAACAAAAGATATATCGCACAATCGTTACAACTATAGTAATATAAGCAGACGATGGAGGTGACGACATTTGAAATATAAGTTGTGTCGGGGAGACACTCATTTTGATTATCCTTAATATACCTGTCACAAAAGCCAGATTTTATTGCGCATTTGATTCTCATCTCGACTTATGAGTCGCCATCGTGTAATATTGGACATTGAAAACATAAATATCAACGTTGAATTTGCCAATCAGTAATTTGTAAAAGATATTCACTGGAAGCAGGTGTATGTTTTCTATTTATGAAAGTTATAGCCATATAAATTAAAGAAAATGGTTATAAAATGATATGTTATTAAATACATTTAATGCCTTGCTATAAGATAAAATAGTAATTCTAGCATCCTTACGCTAGATGAGTAACATGACTATATTTTTCTAGAAGTAGACCACATAACATGTAGAACATGATAATCACATTGGCACAATTTAAAATTCGTGACTTAAGGTAAATTAAATGACACATTGAGTGTTACTCACTGTTGTGATGAAAGTTACTGAAATGCATTCGGTTCCTAACATTTAAAAAAACCCACTAAATCAAATATAAGTAATGTTTAATTATGTAATATTATGGTTCCTAGGAAAATTTAATTAGCGCTGTTTAAAGTAGATTAAATGAAAATAAAATATTAACAACAACAACAACAACAACAAAACAGTAAAACATGACTGAATGTCAAACTAAATGACAGAAATATAACATATATTAAAGCTAGTGTAAGAAGACCCCAGGTGCTCCCCTGTGCATTGTTAAAGACACGGGCGGATACCTGAGTAGAATCACCGTAAGCTAGCTGGATAGCTTCATCACATAAAAGTTTCCAATGTTCTTTGCAGAATTCGAATGGACCACTAAGAATAGGGGATTTTACTTGCACACCCTTGAATCTCGGACCAACAATTACAATGAGAACTGAAAGAAAAATGTGCTACAAAATTATGCATTCTATTTTATAAATTTAAAGTAATATTTGTGACATTTTGATTGCATTTACGTTAAGTTTCGTACCCATTTTCATATTCATACCAGGAGCAATAACTTTGCTTAAGTTGCGTGAAAGTAAGTTATTGAACCCCGCAGAAAAATTGTTTAAAGAAAAAGGTACTTAATTTGTTTAACTTGTTTTTTCTTTTAAAAGTGAAATTTCGTGCAACATGATAAAATGTGTCTATAAAACCTAAAGTTCAATTGATGGTTTTAATATTTATTGTTTTTTTATATTTCTTATCGTCGTTGAACTTATTCTAATACGTTGCTGATGTATAAGCTTTAATTGAAAATGTCATTTTAGATTTGGATATATGTCTAGATTTTCTTCTGAATCATTAAAATAACTTATTTTCTCACTATTTCATACTTATCTGAAGTAGAACTGGAAATGATTCATCAAATACTCGATCTGTTTCTTAAAAAAACATAATAGACCTATTTAACTAAATTTGAACCCTATTTCTTGATGAAATATTTTTTCTGCATGTACAACCGTAAACAAACAACAACAAAAGCTGGAATATTTCTGTATACTATTATCAGGAACGTCAGTTAAAAAGAAGGGAAAATTATGTATCCTTACATAAACACATTAACTTTATATTTGTAAGATTTTTAACTATAGAGATACATTGATCCAAAATGTCGGCAATGAAAATTTGTTTATATTTGCAAGCAACAGTGAGGTCTTCTTTTATAAAAAAAGTAATAATTAGACAGTCATAAAGGCGGTATTTCACTACACTGATTTTTTGTCTTGGTTGCTATCGTGTAACATTCGGCTTTTTGAAACATTTTACTATGGCACAAGCATAGGTCAAACGAATAAAAATTGTGTCAATTTTATAAAGTGACCATCAACTTATTTGGGCATAAAGCTGTGCTTTCCGATAAGCTGAAATTAAATTTAAATACTAATTCAAACCAATTTCAATGATTTGTTTTATTCTAACTTTATAACCAAATATAGTTGAAATGCAGAGCTATGTATAAATGTACAAAAACTTTTCTTAGATAAAATAGGAAACATTACGTCAATAACGACCGATTTAACATGTGAAAATAAACTGTTTCCTAATACTGTAGCAGAAAGTATTTATTATGCATATAAAAAATTAGGATAACCAGACGAGAAACTTATTGCAATATAATGAATAGTAAGAGGTTACATGAGACAATTCAATTTCGATATTTAACATTTCTTCTGGAGAATTACGGCACCAATTTTCAAATAATTTTGTCAAACAAATATTTTATTACATGAAATGCCTTTTAAAACATGATACTGCATAAATAAATTTATACAATTGTATTATGACATTTGAGTGGTATTGTAGTTTTGTTGTGATAAACTGCTGCAATTTCTTGCCCCTAGAAAATAAAAAAGCACAATATTAAAATGATAATATGTCGTCGAAAAAAACAAAACAGAAACAAAAAACAACAGCAATAGCATTTGTTTTAAACATACACACAACAAGTAACAAAACAAACACACAACAACAAAAAAAACCTACAACAACAACAAATCGGTGAATATCAGATCATTTTGAATGGCTCACCTGTCAATAAAAGATACATAATATTACATATTCTTTTGGTATAAAACGTCATTAAGCACGACGATCCCTGTAGTATACATAAATTTCAGACAGGATGATCCAGCAGTCTTGAATAAAAGAACATTAAAGTATACAATATGACTAAACCGTTTTACAAGAAGAAAAGAAATTCAAATATATATTAATTGTTACCGATGAATTAATTTTTAAAAAAAGTTTTCCCTAAAAGTCTCCCTAATCGCCAAGAAAATTTCGGAATTGTGAGAGGCTATAAATGACTCCAGATTGATCATAAGGTAACGTGTTACCATCGCTGAAAAGCATTTGACTCTATCTCAATCCATTGAGAAGTTGCAGCACTTTGAAATCAATTTTGATGGAAAAAATCAACGCAAAATATTTTTGTGCCAAGTTTGATAAGTGTTAAAGCAGTTTTTATAGTATTATAGCAATTTGAACTTGTAACGGGAGACTTTTCAATGAAAACAGCCATTTTTTCACAAAATGCTCATGAAGTAATGGGTTAAACGAGAAGATTTTAGTATAAAGGCGAACTTACTGAATTTTGTTATCGAATATCAATGTATATAAAGAAACAATATTCAAATTTTCTGACTTTATACATGAATCTACTCGTTTGAGAAAGCAAAATAAATTTCATTTCTGTGAAAAATGAGTAGAGTTTATATATATATAAACATATAACATATATATATATACTCTACTCATTTTTCAAGTTAATGAACAGAAGTAAAAAAAAATTGTCACTACCAATTCATATTCAATCGATATACCATTATATTAAAAGAAACAATATTTTTTTTAATATATACCTTAAACTGTTAAATTGGATAAGAGTAATAATCATTTAAAACAGTATTTACTGTTCTTCGTGTAATTTCTCTTGGTGGTAGTGATAAATATCTTACATCGACAACATGTATGTAGAATATCAAGTAATATGAGTATTTTTTTAATATTTAAGGACAAACCTCATACTATACTTGTGTATTGCGTCTTTCTCTCTCTATCAAATGTTTTAATTTGGATTTACAAAACCGTTTGATTTTGTTTATGACTGATGATAATTTTTCATTAATAATTAATAGTTCAACTGTAACACTGTTTTTGATGCATGTTAATTAAAACTTTACTGAAATTGAGATAAGGTTTACAATTTATTAACGAAGTCATGGTATCATCATTGCAAATGAAAGACATTGCAACTTTCTGCTTGATTTCGTCACAACAAACAATAATGTTATTCCTAAACTAGATAGATCAAAACAAATTAAAGTATATTTTTACAGTTTAGATATGTAAAGCTGATTTTGTATATAAAAAGTCGTGTCTTGAATAAATTGTATCTTAATATGCAAACCAAATGTAGCGAAAATGAGCAATCGTTACGAGAAGAAAGCATAACCTAATTAGTTGAATTGCGAGGTTTAAATGTCTGCCATCCTATCTAAGTGTAAATGACATTTTTAATCTAGGACAGAGGTATAATCTTTTTTGAAAAATGGAATTGAGTTGAAAGGATTGCTAATCATTCAGTATTACGTGTGACAATGTAAAACAGGATAATTTATTATTTCATATGCTTCACGTAAAATATTTACTGATAGGGAACAATCTAATGGTAAGACAGAATGAAAGAGCAGTATGTGACATAAATGTATCTAAAATGAGGTTTTATCAATTTTGATGTAGCGTTTCAGAGATCATCTCTATTTATCATTCATTATTTAAGCGATTTAATTCGTTACGAGAGATGTAAAACTATATTTTGATTCCTAATCGCAGCTTAAAGGAACCTTCAAACTAATTTATTTCCCATATTTCATTGATAATTCTTTATTCCATCACAAAAAATGATAGTTCCTCATATTTTCATGTTAAATTAGACGTGATGCATGTTGCACATTAAAACAGCAGACGAAAAACTTTATTGCACTACAATAAATAGGAATAGATTACGTCAGGCAATCTTATTTTCTATATTTAAAATTTTGTTTTTGAGGAATATGGAGCCAGATTTTAGTAAATTTTTCAAACAAATGTGGTAATGAAACTTCGTCATTTTATAAGACCAACATGATGCTTGAATAATTGGTAATTGGCATTTGTGGTTTGCTGAAATTATATAAATCTTCAACATATTAACTAACCCATTAACCTGCTCGATGTCCTAACTAAAATGGCTAGAATCCATTCCTTTTATCAATTTTGATGATATTTAGATTTCAATTTATCAGACTGCACGGATGTACTGGCTTGCTCGGCTCTATGCTTGTAGAAATATTTTCAGCAGGCTTATGAATAGATACAGAGCTGGTGATAACAACTGGCTGAAATTCATCAGAAAACTAAGCTACAGAAATCTTAATGCAATTTTTAGTTATTGGGACTTTACGCAAACAAATAAGTATGAGTAAATTCTTTAAATAATTCTTTATATTGATTTTATACGTAAACTATATTTCAAAGTTGTGTTCTTATTCTTTTTAATTTGATGCTATACCATTTGTCACTAATCATATTTGCATAAAAATCATTTTTTTTAATAATTATCATTTTCATATCTTTAATAGTTTTCTTAGGATGTTATTATATATTGAAGTATTTGATATCTTAATAAATGTTTAGAAAGAACAAAGTTATTTACTTAAAAAACAATGTTCCTGAAATACGCACTACAGAAAAATATTTAATTTTACACGTACATTTAGTGAAACAATAATAGATAATAGTATTTGTAGCATACCACCAGCCTTAATAATTAAATATCTTTAATAACAGGCACTATATGATAATTCTGTTTGAGCAATGCCTTTATGGCAAGCATAAACTGATCATAGAGATCCTTTTCAAGCTTTAATTATAGTTTGATTAATTAATTGTGAACAATGCTTTTTGTGATGCATTCCCTTTTAAATTAATAAGCTTAAAGCAGTTTTCCCAGTAAATGCTTTGCAAAGTCCTTTCATATCTGTAGATATTATCTACTGCATGGACAGATCTTCTATCAAGGGAGGTAATCTAGTTTAATATGACCACGTCGGAATAAAAAAGAACTGTACTTACTAATCAATCATTGCACTATTATGATTTGTATTTCCCCCTTGAACCTTGCATGGTTCTATAGAACAAGCTGAATAATTTTCTCATATTAAAACAAAAAGTTTATTCTTTGTAAGCTTTAATGTAAATCAGCTGGGTATTATTAATCTAAATAATAACAAAACATTGACGATATATTTTCAATCCGTATTTACTCCGAGTTGATATTGATTAATCAGCAAGGTAGTCCAAATCGATTGGTTAAGGTTGTTGACTTTAAACCACTTGCAAATATCGTTGGAGGCTCGAACAACGCCAGTGTCATCAGATTCTTTGGAGAATGTTTCTTTGTGGGAAAGCTATCCAGCTAGCTACGTCGAAGGTCCCATTTGTACCTGGGATACTGCATAGAGGGGCTTCTGAGGTAAAGCTTGGAAGTGACATTTTTACTCTGTCATTGTCTGGCCAGATAATGCTTTTCATTTTTTTTTTTGTTTCATTTGCTTTTTGTTTGTGGTTTTTTGTACAAATCTGAAATTTTCAGAGTTAAGAGAATGAAGAAAAATGATATAGCTTTACATATTTAAGTGATTTTATTCTTCAATACTCCATGGTAAAAAATCATTCGTTGTTTTTTTTTTTTTGCACAAATGTTCAAAATTGTATCTCAAGTTTAAATATTGAAGCAACAAGATGAAAAATAAATGTTGACATCTTTTTGCAACTGTTTCAAGAATATGATACAGTTAAATTATATAAAAATAACGATGACTATTGAAACATGATTGTAAATTACTACTTACTTCTTGCTTATCTTATGAGTTATAGGACTTATAAGAGAGGCTAATTATTATATTAAAATACACTTTGACAAATTGGATTGAATAATATGCTGACTTTTTAAAGGTTATCTTAGTTTCATCTGATGATGATGCTGATAATGATGACGATGATCAGAAGTCGGGATTGACCAAAATTTATCCTGTTTCGATTTCTGCCGCCGGCAGTCGTTTGCTAACAAAAAAAGAATATTTCATTATCAAAGTGGTTGCATTGCTTTTATAAAAGTATACGTTCTCGAAATAACTCGATTACATTTCCATTAGTTCTATTAGAGTTCTTGCCTTCAAGATACATACGGTTTTATGCAATAAAGATAAAAACCATTTTGCAATCAAATATGCTACGTCTGCAATTTATATCCATGACGAAAAATATATTTAAATTACCTACTTCATTATATTTAAAGATATGTAAAATGTTAATTTCTATTGCATAATTATTATGTTGAATATTTTATCCATTTATTTAATTGTTTTAATTATTGATATAATTATTTTAATTTGTACGTAATTGTTCAACAATCTATATACATGGCAGTTTTTCTCAGTCTAGTAAATCCATTTATTTCCTCTTTTTCTCTTTTTTAATTTAATTCATAACTGTATTGCAAAACATTTCTATATCATATTTCACTTTCAAAAAATCATTTCTCACTTTCTGATATAAAAAACACTTTATTTTTAAGTAATTTTGTGACCCGAATAGACAGAAATTTAATTTCTTTGGCGTTTCTTAAAGTAAATTTACATGCGTACTTCATACAAAACATCGGAAGTCTCTTGCTATGCGGGCTTTCGGTAACACCCTGTACGGTACGACGACCTTTGCTACTATCACCAAGATCTGCACTCACTCTTTATTAATTACTATAACAAAGGGGTAAATATTGTCTAAAGTTCAAAGATTTATTCCCGACGGTACGGTATGTTGAAGAACAATCAGTTGAAATTGATTGTTCAAATGAAACGCAATTGACGACGAGTGTTAATTTCTAATAAATTGTTCATTACAACATTGTGACATAAGAATTAACAATATATTTTGATATATTTAGAAGCGGTGATATTCTTATTCTTACTGATTGTAAGAAGATGCATTATATTATAAAAGATTTCCTAGCAAAGCAGCGAAAGGTTTTGTTTAAAATTACACAATGAGAAGACAACACATGTGTAATTCAAGAAAGTATTTATCTGTGTATTAAAAATGAAAATTCGTTAGATCATTATCAGTTCCTTATTCAATATTTTCATTGATAATACTTTATTTAATATTATAATTTTCTTTTGTTATATGACATGATGATAAATATAATTTCATGTTATAAGGAAAGTTATAGTCTTATTTTTTCTCGGATTTTTTCGTTGTTTTTATTATATGTAACCATATTTTTATATTCATACAAATCACCATTGTAAACAAATAACTTATCTTATTTATTCATTCTTGTTTGCTGTCGATATGTGTTATAATAGAAATATATTTCAAAATATTGGCTATAATAATGGTGATGGACCAATAACTGATAATGGAAAGTGTTCATAATACAATTTTTAAAGCTTCCTAAATTATAAAAGTACTGTCCAACCCCTTTAAAGCATAAACGTTACCGATGCATTCTAAACAATATTTAGTCGAGTGGATTATTTATTACCTTTTGGTAGTTAAATTCAAAATTGAACACAGTTATGGTAAAACATAACGTAACCTTTATTTTCACCTGTTTACTGACTATTTACAACTGGATAGGCAAAAGATCACATAAAAAACCTACGAGTACGATGTATTCACTTTCAGGACTGGTAAAAAGGAATCAATGAACCTTGAAATAGGATATACGATGACATTGTTTCGATCCAAAATGATGTAAATTAAACAAGGAACAAAAACATGTTAATATTATAGTATTGATGAAATTAATAGTTATTATTTTCCTCACCACCTTAAGGTCTTACTACGTCTGTGATATTTCTGTCCATAAAGTTTCTGAATAGCTTAATAATATTTTATGGAGATTCTTTCGCCATAAATTTATCAGAACAGGTAATAATTCACATTTTCCCCGCCAATTTGTAATTGTTTTCACATTTTTTTCTACTGTTTGTTTTGTTTATATTGCATCTTGAACGGTAATAAAATTCTTAGTCTGGTGTTATATAAACATTCAGTCTTTAATTAAATTCTGATTGTTATTCTTTTCTATACAATATGTTCAATATTATATCACAATTTGAAATTTTTTGCAGTAAGCAACAGTTGGCTTCTATTTAGCGCTTCAGCAGGTCAAGTAAACATGATATAGTGAACCAATTTCAAAGAGATTTCTTGGCATTATAATGTCTTACTGAGCTTGTTTTCTCATTTGCATCATTATCAGTTCATATAAATGTTATTTGCACCAATCTGTATTAATGATATTTTGTTTGATGAATTAAATCAACCAAAATTATTTGTTTCTTAAAATCGAATTGAAATAATATTTCAGAAAAGACTATACATTTAAGTATATTTTAAAGAAGTAAAAATTGTTTGATAAATGATCATTTATAGTATTTTTTTCATTATTAAAAGGCTTATGTATATTAGAATTGATTTGAAATTGATAAACTTTTTTTGTTCAGATTATTGTTTACAAATACCAAGAAATTTATAACTGTTGCCAGCTTTTAACCAATCTGATAGCATCTATAGCAGATCACGTTCCTTTGCATGTGATCAGACAGCTTCATTACATGTACGTAACGACATAAGTTTTTTAATGACACTTTTTCCTAGAACTACTTATTTTTGTTATTTTTGCATAGACAGGGAAGCTGTCATTTGTCCTAAGACCACATTATAAGATACGTTCTTCTTTCAAAATGAATGTAAGATATTAGCCAAACAAAATTGTAAAACAGTGATTTGAGGAACACTTTAAGTAAAAGGGATTTTGATACTGAAATGATAATTATTTCATTCTGTTTCTAATAATATCATGTTAATATCCCGACCAACCTTGATGTGTTATTGATATTTTTATTATTATTATATTTTTTTATTGATTATAATAATAATAATAATAATAATATTATTATTATAATTATTATTATTATCATTATTATTATTATTATTATTATTATTTACTTATTTTTATAGTTTATGATAATCTTTAGAAATTCCAAAGCCATTGAAAAAGATCAAAATTATCTTACAATATCAGCGCTGGGAAAATCCGTTGCATATTTTAATCCTAGCAAAACATTTTACGACGAAATCATTTGTAAAGAATATATAAATTAAAAGTATTGTAAAGTATAGAATGATAAAGTTACAATGAAGAGAAGGGATAGAAGAAGTTCAGACCCTTACTGCAGATATTTCTTATTGAAGAGGCTCTAAAATCTAGATAAAAATAAAGCTATGCAGTTATTTGAAAGTGTTGAAATGTAAAATTTTCCTTTAATAATGTTTTTGTCCTGAATTCTATATGGAAAAGTCGTGTTAAAAGTTTAAATTTAGAAACATTTGAAGACAACTCGGTTTAATAAGTTACGACAATTTCCTTGATATTATTATTATCTTTTTTATTATTCTAGATAACTTGCTGGCTAATTTAAGTAATGCTTTCTCGCTATTTCCCAGTGAATGTATAATTATATAAAATTATCTGATATATTTTGAATAATCTTTGCCCGAATCATACATTTGTGAAAACTATAATTTAATATTTTTAGTCCTTCATAGCCTTTAACTAAATTGGCCGGCAAAAAATAACTCGTTTATAATTAATATAATATCTTTAATAGAATCAACCTTTACATTGATTTTAATGTTACCATATTAGATGTCGTAATGAAAAAGCAACTCATTACAAATCTAAAAATAAAGTACATTTTTGTACTGTTTTAACGATTAGTTAACTTGATTGGATGTCTCGTTGGGGCCCAGACAAATAAGTCGCGTGATATCTAATGAACATGTGCATTTTACAATAATTTCCTATTTTACAATGTAATACAGTTAACTTTCACTGAGATATTGCATGTGAAGCAAAGGTCTTTTGTATATCCTGCATGAATTATTATTCCTTTGAATGACAAGCATAATTAATACTGAAGTATTATAAAGCAATTAATCATATTTGCTACGTTAGCTTTAAATTAAGTAGGGAAGCATAAAAATTGATAGATAGATAATATAACAAGAAATATGCAGAATAATGTTATTATGTAAAAATTTAATGAAAAAAATATAATAGCGTCCGTAATATTAGATGGTGCCAATGTATTGTCTTCCGACCTCCTAATTTGGCACATTCATACACAGTCTTTACATAAAGTCCTCCTCGTGTAAGGCAATTATTTTCCACCAGTCTTACCTATTAACCAAACATTAAATTGTAGGGTGACTACTTAGAGAAAGCCATTATAAAAAGAAGTGGTTTTCCTTTAAATTGTTATTGTTACATGTATATGTGTCTCACCTTCAGTTTAATTGTATTCGTTAACCTATTTCAGCCTTCTTAGTATTTATATTAAATTCACTAGACACATAGCAGGTGTGTCCTTTAGTTTATTCATTTATTATTTTTGTCACTCGTATAATATAAGAAAACATTTCACCATTTTTTTTTCAATTTAAATCGTGTTTAATTACTGTATACTTGTGTCCAGCAGACAGTATCGTTTTCAACAAAAAAAAGTATTATAATGTAATGATAGTATTGTTCCTTAACACGATTGGTTAAGATTTCCCTTCCCTTTCTGAAAGGCCTGGTACTTATGAGATTTAATCAGGATTTACATACGCGCACTGATAAAGTACATTCCTTAATACATGCAAGATCAAGGCTGCTGGTATAAGTTTAAAAGTTAGCTCTGCAATGTTACTAGATTATTAAGCACTTTGAACAGCTGCTTTGTGTTACTATACACATAAGTGACAAATAAAAAGAGTGAAACGTATTTTTCCCAAAATACATGTATAATTATTGTTACATACTGAAATAATTCTTTTCAATGCCAACAAGTAGTTTATTTGGAGTGAGATTGACTTATTCTAGTATAAATGTTAACATTTATGGAGAAAGTACAATCTATTCTTATATGCAACTAATACAAATTATAATGATACAAATTGTAAAATTGGAACAGGTTTTTGTTTCTCTAGGAATGAAAAAATCGAATAGAATTTGAGAGAAGTAAGACATTGTATTCAATTTCACGACAACATATGTTTAAACTATATAAATCAACACAATAATGTTGTTACCCAAGTAACGATTTAAAGTGTCAAAATGTACTATCCTAAATAACTCATGCAATTAATATGTTGTACTTTAATGACATAAAAATAAACCTATCAGTATACAGTAAGATACATGTTTGATCCCAGTCTCTTTACTCCTACTGTCAACGCAAATTTATATAATCTTATATAATCTAAAAGGTTGTTTTCTGTTCAATATTGCCGTTATATACTCGTTTAGTATATTCAATTAATCAAGCTATTCCGTTTCAGTTTAGAGGGTAGCACATAATGTATTGCACTGTTTTGATTCATGATACAATTGTGTGATACAACTATGCAAGATTAGCATAGCTGTTGGTTATGCAAATAAAATCATTACATATATGTTAGTAAAAAGCATTTTTGTAAGAGATTCAGTTTATTATGAAAATTCCAGTGATAATTAAAAATCACGTTATAGGCAGCAACGATAGAACGTTTTAAAAAATCTATACTGCCATATTTTTGTAATAAAATTTATTATATGTCATTTTATACTGAATTGTCTTCTGTAATAAATGTAAAGACATTAATGTTCGCAAAGATTACAGCTTCAAGAAGATTTAAATATTTTATTGAACAATATATAGGCTTTGTGATATGATAATTTACTGTATTATATAAACAATTTCTGCAGCAAAATTACAAATAATACCGAAGATGATTTATGTATAAAACGCAGGGAATGTTTCTTGAAATTTAGAAAAATTAATCATCCTCTTTCAATTATTTTTTTATCTTACCCTTGAATTAAGCAAAGATAGAGCACAAATTTCTGATTGTAAAACAAAAAAGTTTGGTAATATCTTTGCTGAGAACTTATGTTTTATACGATGTTTATTCTAAAACGGAATCAATCCCTCAGAATTTATCTGTATATCAAGTACATACTGTCTTTATATCTTCTGAACTAACACTAACATATACATCTTATACATATACTTCCTAATAATGCGTAGTAAAGACATAGTTGAAAAACGACCACTATATTGAATGTTTGTTATATATTGTACACTTAATGCTTGATTAAAAAAAACAAGATTTGCCAATGAAAGCTTATCTTTAAAAGCAATCATAGAAGCCGATTTTGGAATCAAGTTTTACTATTTCAATATGATTTCTCTCTCAATTTGCAATTCTTAGTGTCTATCAAAACACTTTTGTATTGTCAAATTTATTGTGAGATAAAAACTGAAATTGAAATAGGACGATTTGCCAATTTAATGCTTTATCTATTCTTTATCCATTCAGGTACTGCGTGACCACATATCCTAATGTCTATCAATTTGTCAAATTAATTAAGTCAGATAAAAAATATTAGTTAAAAGAGGACGATGTGTCAATTGCAAGAAACATAAATCTTTTAGTGTATAAATGGAAATATTATTGCAGAAATAGTTTAGCTCTTACATTTACAATATCAAAATCATTATCTTATTGTTCAATAAAATATTTTAATTTTCTTGAAATTGTTGTCATGCGAACATTGATGACAGAATTGTCAAATGGATTAGCTATTAATGTTGAAAGATTTATAACAAATAATTATACGAGACCATTAAATATACAATTTATAATATGAACACAGTCAACACAATAGAAAGCTTAGTAGTTTCTAAAAGTGTTTTATCGTTCATTTGGCATATCTGTAAGGTGATATAAACATCCCTGGGAATTTCAGGCATGAAAATAATGAGTTGTTAACAAATTGCCTTTTACCAACTTGGATGAAGCCCTTGGTTCAAATGATTTTTATTTGCACAACAGCTTTGCTAATATCGGATAATTCTATCAAACAAATGTATCATAAAACAAAACAGTGCACCTAGATATGTGTCATCCTCTAAATCCAAAGGGAATATATTTGCAGACTAAAAATTACTAAAACATTATATAACGACAATACAAGAAAAACTAATAAAATTAAGAGAAAACAAGCTTGGTTCAAAAAAATATACAAATTTCCGTTGTCAATATGAATTGAACAACTGAGATTAAAGTAAATGCCATCACGACTTTATATTGAAGGGTGTCATCTTTGATGTCATAAATGAAACCCAAATGTGTAATTAAGGATAATAAGTTTTTGTAACTTTAAATCGTTATTTTTAAGAAAATATGCCAATACTAACAATAACATAAATTGTTAGTTTTATTGTGTTAAAACATAAGATAATGCAATTCAGTGTTTTACTCTTTTAAATTATATTCGAATTTTTGGCTCTTGAACAAATATAAACCTTTTCCATTTTCACAATTTGTAGCACTATAATTATTTGTATCGTTTGCTTATAAAAATGGCGAACATTTTCTGCATATAGGTTTATGTATTATTATAAATATCTTATACTAAATTTAGTCCTGTAATCTCCCAATAAACTTATTATCTGGCTGTAGGCATTGAAAAAATATGTATGTATGTTACAATAAAATATGTATTAAAACATTACCCTGTGTTACTCACTTTAAAAGAAAATTGTGTTGATTTACCGGAAATAGATGATCAGAATGCTTAACAAACTTGTTTCGTGGATGACTCTTTACGTTTTGCTAGTAACCTTGAATAATGCATTAAGGAAATTCAATGTACTTTATCAGTGCACATGTGTAAAACTTAATTAAACCTCATAATTGTCTGTCTTTCCAGAAAGGGAAGGGAACCTTAACCAACTGCGGTAGGAAACAATATCATTCTTACATATAAGTGATTATTTTTGTTGAAAACGACACCGTCTGATGGTGCCAAGAATACAGTAATTAAACACGATTTAAATCGCAACCAATGGAGAAAATGTTTTCTTATATCAAATGACATAATAGATTAACTGAATGAACTTAAATACACACCTGCTAATGTGTCTAGTACATTTAATATGAATATTATGTAGGCTGAAAAGGGTGAACGAATATAATTTAACCGAATGTGAGACACATTAAATAAGAACTATTCAACAGAAAACCATCTCATTTATAATGACTTTCTCTAAGCAATCGCCTTACAATTTAATGTTTAAATATGTTTCAAGATTGAAGGACAACAATTGCCTTACACCATGTATTTATTTGTTAAATAGACGCTCAGTCGAGCATTTATATAAGTTGTACATATTGACAATTTTCTGCATTCTTCTTGTTTGTTATATACTTATTATACTTTTCGTACCTATGCTCTACCTTTACTTAAAATAAACGTAGTACATATGATTTGTTGCAATATAACACTTCAGTAAACATTTCACTTGTATTACATATGAATAAGTCACGCAGGATAAACGAAAGACCTTTTCTTCACATCAAATAACTGAGTGTAGGTTAACTGCATTATTCTCTAAAATAGTAAATTATCGTTCAAAATGTTATGCTCATTAAATATCACGCGAGTAATTTGTCTGGTAGGCACCAACAAGAGATCTGATCAAGTTAAGCTTGATTTAAACGTATACATCTTATTAACACAATTGTGTTGTAATTTATTTAAAAGTAAACATTCATGCTACTAAGAGTATGTAGAACAAATAATTTAAAGGAAATATGTTCTAAATAATCAAAGGAAAAAAACTTAAATGTCAATTATAAAAATCAGAGCAAACCTTTTGAATAGGCCAGAACTGTTTCAAATATCTGCTGTAAATCTTTGAATAGAGACGCAAATATTTCAACAAATTTAAAGATATACTATGCTCAAAATTTGATATGTAACTACTTGTACAACGCATCCTCTTTGTAAATATAAAATAAACATAATTCGGCTTCATTCAAAGTAGTTATTGTATGTTTTACACTCTATACACAATTACTGCTCAAAGTATGAATTTATAGTGTCATTTAAAATGGCAGGTTTTTTTTAAGAAAATACAAACTTCACTTGGCCTTTAATAGAGAATGCGGCTTTCAATACAAAATTTGAATACAATTTTTACTGAAATTACGAACATACAGTAAGAATTTCATGGATTTCAATAAATTTCATGGATAAGAATATTTTACTTAAGCATAGTATATCTTGAAGTTACTGCATTACTTTTAATCGATTTCGATTTAAAGTTAATATCATTGAAATCTATAAATAAAAAGAGGTAAAAGAAATAACAGCATTCCCGGATTGATTGTCTATCAAACAAAACTATACAAAAAAATTAATTTCTTTTTAATTTGTTAAGTAAATTCTTTTCACATGATAAAGTCTTGAAATATTTTGCCATGATTAGATATTACGCAACGGATTTCTGCAGCACTGATATTGTATTTGTGTTCCTTAGTTGCTACAAATTTGTTTTAAAAAATACATGAAAATAAAGTAAAATGATAACATTTTGGCATCAAGACTGGTCCTTACCAAATGAAATTCATGTATGTTCAATATATGTAAAAATTATCAATTCAATGTCTGAATCCTCTTTTGTCTAAAAATATATAAATCATTTAACGATTTTTAAAATTGTCTATACAAGCGATTTAGTTATTAAATTGAACGACGTTTATTTAATATTTATTTATAGAAAACACATATTTTTGGTTTGTTTCATCAAACAATAAACTATAGATACTACAGTGAGCAAATGTCTTTTAAATAACTTCTTGCCTATCAACTAACAATGTTACAAATGTGAAAAGAAGCTCAGAAAGACATTATAATACCAAGAGGTTTCTGTGAAATTGGTTCATTATATCATGTTCGTTTGACCTGATAAGGCGCTTAATAGAAGCGGAGTGTTGCCTACTGCAGACAGTTATAAATTGTAATGTAATAGTCTACATATTCAATTAGAAAGAAAAACAATCAGTATCTGATTAAAGACTGAAATTTTATATTACAACCGTTGTTTTTACCGTTTCTAGGGGGCTTGAATGATGTTAAACTTTTTCATTCATGTTCAGACTCAAACAAATGGAGTATGCAATGTCTATTGCTCAATTGGTCACCGTGTCAAAATGATAGGCGAATTCAGAAAATAATTTAGATCTGTTATTAAATCAAATGAACATAGCTATATCTTCAGGAATATATCTAGATACAATACTGAACAGTTGTTGTATTAATTAAGGAGGATAAAGAAGTGTATTATATTATAATATAAAACTCACTGTTATCACTCTATCTATACTTAGAAGAATATCTTAATCTGAAAATAGTTATAAATAAATAATGTTCAAAACTAAAACATTAAAACAAAAATTTGACAAAGCAAAAATAAAGAAAAAAGCACCACATGATTGAAAAGAAATGTTGCCAAATTAAAAAGAAATGTTGCCAAATTAATGTTAACCGTCTTTTCTTACTGAATTAATATCTTTATAAAAGAAACTCTCAATTATGTTTAACTCACCTTTAAAAGTGGTTAATAATTTCATTTTGCTTTACGATCGTTAGATGTTAGAAGTTTGTTTATCTATATTCATTACTAGGTCTAAATATTAATTTTGATAATTGTAACATTCCTTATGCCAGAATTAAAGCCAGCATTTTAGAGGGATACAGTAAGACGTACCCATTGAGTAGAAAGCATTTTGATGCATCTTTATTTGTCATGCTCAGCAAGCTATCGTCGTTGACAATTTGTTTTCGATATGACCTGCCTATGTATTATCTCGAAACATCAAATTTGCACGTTAAAGTGTCTAGTTCTACAATTTAATATAACAATATTCGATCTGCGATATTAAAATAAAAATATCTGAATCTATTAGTTTAATAGAACATTACACAATAAAGATAAAATGAAAACAAATAAGGTTGTCACTTATTAAAATATTGAATCAACTACTTGTGTTACCTCGACGTGAACATTTTAAAACTAACCCTCATTATCCGAAATCATTATTTTTTGTGAGGTGTGTCTATTCATTTATTTGTAATTGTGTTTTTTCCTTTCTCTTTCATTCCTTTTTGAAATTGTTGTTTTGAAATTGACTTTTTCAGCACTCTCAAGGATAAAGTAATTCCTTGAAAAATAATATATCGCAATTATATTTTTAACTATATAATTATTTTATATTTTTGTAATGCTATCTTTTTGTTATGATGTTTTTTTCTCACGATGAAGTAAATTTCAACCGAGCATTGACCTTTTTAATAACAGAGTCATAATTTAGAGCCAAAGAAAGATGATGCTGTAAGCAACCAAGAGTTACTTGATAAACATGAAAAACGACTCTGTTTGCATAACTGATAACACAACACGACCGTTATATGTGGAAGAGAGTGATCACAATCTTTTTGTACATTTATTATTTAATGACATTGAATAAATTAAGTAGCCCTATAATTTTCACAGCAAACATACTTAGAGAACTTCCTCATACAGAAGATAATGACCACAACGTGAACGAGTTTAGCTTTGTTATATTTTTTACGACTTATATGATTTGCACAGGTGATATTTTTGAAGATTTTATCAGCATGATTAATTCTGGATATAAAAAGTTAGCAACTGCTCTAGATACCGGAGTATTTGCATCTACAATCATTATCAAATATTAATTAAGATTATATACTAAGTTTTATTCTTTACTAACAAGTGACAATTGTAAGAGTAAGTCAAGCTTTACTCGTATTATCATCGGTATACACTGTACACATTCCGTATATTTTAATATTTACCGATAAATTTATACAGTAAATAGCCTGGGCTACCGTTGATGTACTCGTATATTAATTTTTACTTTAATTTAGAACATGATAAAATAAAGCTACAATAATTGATTAAGCCATCATTATTCTGTTTTGCCAATTTAACATTTTTGTTTTCTCCCCTTTTTAAATAAATGGTGAGAAATTAGGGCCTCCGCCTTCAACTGCAGTATATGAAGCGTTGCAAAGGTGGTGTCGAATGTTTTATGTGTGGTGCTATTTTTTCTTTATTGTCCAAAATTGATTTACGGTATATGTATACAACTGTTATTGATACAACATTAAGCAAATTTACTTCAAGTAAATTCTTCCTTCAACTAACAATGTTATAAATGTTCAAATAAGCTCAGAGGGACATTATTATACCAAAAGGTTTCTGTGAAATTGGTTCATTATATCAAGTTTGCTTGACTTACAAATGCGCTAAATAAAAGCCGAGTGTTGCCTCCTGCAGACAGTAATAAATTGTAAATTTGTATATAATATTCTACACATTTTACTAGAAAAGATACAATCAGTATTTTTTGAATAAAGGTGGAAATTTTATACTCGACCAGACTTAGCATTTAATGACTATAAACATCTTTGGATCAATTTGCAATATATCAAAACAGATAAAGTAGAAAACTTGTGGAAACAGTTACTAAATGATCGTAAAAAATATAAGTTTTGCCACTTGTGATCACTTTATGGCCAAAATATCTGCATTATTCAGATATTTAGAATTTTTAAGAATTATCCTCGTCTCAATTCCAGATATATAATAATGACGACGACGACGATAAGTGAGTAGATAAAAGCTTTGATTAATAAAATAATATTTCGTATTGTGCCATTGGCAATGACTTGCTTAAGGCACGGAATATTTCATTATCAAAGTGGTTGCATTGCTTTTATGAAAGTATACGTACTCTTGATAACATGATTACGTTTAACATTACTTTAATGTTAGTGCCTACCTTCAAGTTACATATTAAGTTTTATCTGCAATCAGAAAAATGGCAAGATATTGCTTTATTTTATTAAATATGCTTAGTCTGCAGGCGATATTTTCGTCGAAAATAGATACCAATATGTTCATTATACTAGTATTAAAAGTGTATCCTTTATGCATGTATATATAGTGAATTATTTGTAAGCAATTTAATCGTTGAATTGGTCAAAATGTAAAAATCGTTAAAAAATTTGTTAAAAAAAAACCTCATCAGATCAATCAATGGGACATTGCTATATCTTCAGGAATATATATAGATACTACACTGAACATTTAGTCAATTAATTAGAAAGGATTAGAAAGTGTATCAATTAACAATATAAATTTATATATTATCACTCAATTTACACTTGGAAGAATTTTTATAATCCTGTAAATATTTTTAAATAAAAAAATTGTTTATTAAAACTAAAATCTGACAAAACAAAAATTAAGAAAAACAGCAACAAATGATTTAGGAAAGGTTCCCTCAGTATGGTTTGATTTATTGCCCAATAATAACCCTCTTTCCTCACTGAAAATAAATATCTTTACAAAAAGAAACACTCAGTTATGTATGGCTTACCTTATAAAGTAGTTAAATAATTATCTTTTTCTTTACAATCGTTAAGTGTTTGTATACTTATATTCATATCTATGTCTGAATAATAATGTAAACAATTGTTCCATTCCTAATGCCAGAACTAAAGCCAATATTTCAGACAGATACAGTAAGGCGTGCACATTGAATAAACAGTATTTTGATGCATTTTATTTTCTATGCTCCGCAAACTATCGTCGTTGAAAATCTTATTGGATATTGCGTGTCCATGTTTTCTCTTAAAAGATCACTTTTGCAAGTAACAATGTCTCATTCTACAGTTCAATTTAACAATATTTAAAATGTTATCAAAATAAAATATCTGAAAATATTATTCTAGAAGGACTTCATAATAAAGATTAAATGGAAAGATGTAAGGTTGTCACTTATTTAATGAAAGTTTTAACCATTGCAGCATAAAATTAAACGTAAACTACGCACTGATCAAGTGCATGATTTACTTGGAATATTGAACCAAACACACATATCTTCACATGACATGCATAAATTAAAACTAAACTATGTTTTTAAAATGGTTGCTAAACATTTTAATAATTTAAGATTCATTAACGTGACTGTTTTGCTTGTTCGTTTAATGTCATTCTTTCTTGTTTTTGGATGTTCTGATTTAAATTTTTAGTGTGGGTAGGGAGGGGATATGTTTGTTAATGATTATTTGTTTGTTTTGTTTTGTTTAAATGTTTTCTGTATTTTTGTTTTTGATTTGTTCAGCACTTCTGATAATCATACGATTGCCCGAGTAATAATATATCGCATTTATAATTTATATGATAATTCCGAAATGTGATTATGGTATCTTTTATGTTATGATTTTTCTTCCTTATGATGAAGTAAATGAACAGAGCATTGACCTTGTTAATCACAGAATCACAACTTGGACACAGAGAATGATAGTGATTAAAAGCAACCAAGAGATACTTGATGAATATGAAATGGGACTTTCTTTGCATGATTTATTATAACTCAACACGAACGTTATATGTGGAAGAGTGTTAATCTGAACTTGATGATTATCTTTATGTCGATTAATTATTTACTGACATTGAATAAATAAGCAGCGCTATAATTATGTTTAAACATACTAAAATAATATTCTTATACTGGGAGGTTATGACCCAAACGTGAGCGTGATTAGGTTTGTTATATTTTTACGACTAATATCCTTTGCACAAGTCTTCAACACTATTCATCCATGCATGTGCGAGTTTGGTTTGTATGTTTTGAGAACGTCTTGTTTTTTACCAAAATAAAGTACAAATCTTTGTGCGTTAAAACACTACTTTAAATGAAACAATACTTACAGAAATTTACTTATATAAATATCAAACATAAAATTGAATTGTTTGACATGTTAATTAAACCGATCTTATGTTTGTTATGGATGTTAAAAGGTGGCATGAAAAAAGCTGATAAAATAGAAAATATACATACACATTTTTTGAAAAATATTTTAGGGCTAAAATTACAAACCCAGGCTAATTTTGTATACGGCGATTTGTGTAGAATGCCTTTAAAACAACAAAGAATAATACAAGTTTCAAAATTCTGCATGTCATAAACTGATTGCCATGTTACTTCGTATTTATTCTTTGTCTATATATTACAACAAATGACAATTATTAGAAACTAAGTTAATAAGAGACAATGTAAATGATATTTGATAGGCGCTTTGTAGTTAGATAATGTTTTGTCAATAAGACACCTTATGTTTATGTATTTATTTACATGTCTAAATAACATAACCTTCCATGAACCATAAAAACGTGTTTGACATTTCTGTTTAAGAGTTGCGATTCAGAATCTTGCCATGAGCAAACACAAAGCCTGATCAAATAAGCTATACTTGAATTTATTTACACAGAAACAGTTAATTTGTTTAGAACCCCTAGAGACGTAATCAAAGACTTCTGTTCGTCATTTAAACGAATGAGAAAATGCTAAGTTTGACCTCTTGCAAATGTGAAGTTTTCACGAATATGTTCTTAGTTTCTAAGTATTTTTCTCTTGTCGAAAGAGACAGCCACTTCGGGAATCAAAATTCTATTTTTCTATTGTTTTGACTAAGAATTATTGACATATACACATATAGAAAACTTGTGAAAATAGTACTAAAGTCGACTAACAGAACAGGGAAATAAATCATTTTGTTTAACTTGTTTAATTACAATGTTGAAATGAGATGCACACATATATGTTTAGATCTGCATCTATTATTTTCAACTTTCCATTATATTATTTCAATTTTTTTATTTATATGTAAAATGCATTACTTTTATTCTTCATTTAAGTTATGTTTTTATCCTTTTAGCATCTACAGTAATCTATAGATTTATTGACACAATAAGTTTTGAACGAAGCTACAATATTTCTATTATTTCAGTTTTAAAGATATCTTAATTATTCATTTCCGACCGATGAACATTATCCTTATGTTATCAAGGGTAGAAATATCTATTTCACCTTTTCTAAACCATACATTTATTAAAAGTTTTATTCCCCAATTATTAATTCATTATTTTGGAATAAAAGACAGTAACTGTTCCTTTAAGTTTAAGATACTGTAATGCACCAACAAAATGTTAGTTTAGTGATAGAGTCTACTGCAATCTTCGAAACTTAAACACTGTATACATTCAAATTGAAGATTAAACTTTAATATATAGTTTAAAAATTAAAAAATTAAGGTTTGATTGAGCGTGTCCATGGAAAATATGATCTAACACTGTTTCTGTATAAATCCTGAATCACCAAAAAGGACAAATATAACAAGATTGTTGTGCCTCCGTGCTCTCAAATAATTGAAAATTATCACCAATCTCTGATGACATTTTATATTCGTGTCATCTTGAAAGTTTATAATTCTTTAAATAAAACAGTCTATGTAAACAGTCTGACATTTATAAGGAAAAACATGACGGGTATAACGCACGTTTGATCACAGAAATATACAAGGAAACCTTAGTATACTTAAACACTATTTTTGTTCTGAAGTTACTGTAATTCTTAGAACTTATTTCCGCATTTCTTTCTTGTTTTTCTGACTTATTATACCTCGTAAATCATGGCTCTTTAAAGTTATTTCCTTCTTTTTTCATTATAGTTTTAGTTTTCTATATAATAATAAATTTTATAGTAATTACTTTCTATTTTCCTGATTGTTATAACTTGAGAAACAAAATCATCAGAAAATAATCGTAATTGCGTCAAGATGTAGGGATGATTCTCGTTTTTCTGCTATGGTTAATATTTTTCTCTTTTTCCTACGTTCTTTTCTTTGGCATGAATAACATATTGTGTTTTTCCGAATCTAAATAGTCGTGCAGTTCGTTTTTAATATTATCATGTTATTCCGAAGCTTTGATAGAAAGACCTATGGTTTTGGTCAATCATTATTTTTTTTGAAACAGATAACTCGGGTTACCACGCTGTAAAGTGAATAAGAGAATATGCACCTGATCCCCAGCAATATCAATGGAAAAATATGTATGTTGTAGATTTAAATTAAAATAAAACCGTACTGAAAAAAAAACTAAAAATAAAAGCTTGTTAAGTATATATAACAAAATAAATTTCTTTATCAGTTTATACAAAATATAAGTAAAAAAATTTTTAAAAATTTTATTGGGTTTTGAATTTGATTGTAATTTGATAATTTAAATCTTGTTAAAAAAAAGGAACATTAATGGGGGTTTGTTGTTAAAATTTTTATAATTTTTTTAAATTCATTCAAATAGGTAATACGTTAACAAATTATTTTTATTGTTTTTTCTTCCCAAAAAAACCCAAGTAAAATTATATGTTTTTTTTGGGTTTTTTTGATACTTCGGGTTTAATTTTTCTGAAAAATTGTCATTGTAATTTATTGCATCAGGGAAGACCCGTTGCTAATGTTTAGAGAGCTTGTGGGTCAACCCTTTTGCCAAATATGGTATACCATTGTATTGTAACTGTCTTTACATGTATGCATATGTTTCAGTTTTTGGTTGTAAAATTATTAAATATGTTTAAATCAAATCAATCTAGGTGCGAAAAGCTCAGTAAGAGGTCTTCCATTTGACATTAATTCACTAAGAAGAATTTAAAATAAATCTCTAACTGGCATATTTTTCGAGTATTTTTCAAAGCCCCTTTATGTTACATACCACACCACCAAAGCGTTGCACTATGCAGTCTGTTCTAAGTTATCATTGAGCAAAAAACAAAGTTCATTTTAAGTTTAAATAATTGTAACAAACTTTCTTATTTATGCCTATAAATCTGTAAGCATCACACAAAAAATAATCTTAAGATTGTACTGTTGTACAAATTGTTTGATACACTGAAATTAACAAAGTCTAATCCGTATAAAAAGCAGACCGTCAAAGTTATAATTTTAATGTCGTCAAAGTCCTAAATCGTCAGCTTAGTGCAGTAACGGGTCAACTCCTTATTGAATTAAACAAGAGTTAACAGGTTACTGAACTAAGGACACGAAATATAGATACTAGTTAGAACCGACTTGAAATAGGACTTCCAAAAATAAAATTGTCTCATTTATAGTCTAAC
Source organism: Ruditapes philippinarum (assembly GCF_026571515.1). Classification (NCBI taxonomy): domain Eukaryota; kingdom Metazoa; phylum Mollusca; class Bivalvia; order Venerida; family Veneridae; genus Ruditapes; species Ruditapes philippinarum. The sequence goes on from NW_026853149.1 coordinate 57,483, forward strand.
ATCCTAATTTATTACGAATCACTGCACCAAAAATGCATTTATAACTGTATTTTGTCTTTTGATTGGCTGACATTAAAATTTATTGCGCAATATATTTAAAAGAATTTAATATGTAAAAAATTACAATATGCCATAAATCGGACAGAAATAATACATATACCAACGCTCTAATCATGATCAAAATGCACGCAAATATTTCTGAAATGGTGGGAATTATTGATGAAATGTGTGTTGCAATAGAAACCGACTGTGATAGAATCGGGGAGAAAAGTAAAAGGTGGCACAACCAGCGGTGACATGCCTTTTAGATGGCTTTTGTTTCAATAAAACCGGCAATCATAACCTCGGGTAACATTAAAGCTGACAAGATCCGCGGTGATAGGCCTTTTAGGGGGTTTTTGTTGCAATTAAACCGGCGGCTGTGATTGCCCCTGGAAACATAGTCAAACTGACACAAACTGCGGTGATATGCCTTTTAGAGGGTTATTGTTGCAATTCAAGCGGTGGTGATAGCGTCGGCGAGCCCAGTTAATCTGCCACAACCGCGGTGATAGGCCTTTTTTAGGGTTCTTGTCGCAATAAAACAAACTGTGATAGAATCTGGGAGCAAAGTAAGGCTGACAAAACCCGCGGTGATATGCCTTTCATATGGTTCTTGTTGCAATAAAACCGGCGATCAAAGCTTTGGGTAACAAAAATCTGACACAACTCGCGGTGAAAGGCATTTTAGAAGGTTTCGGTTGGAAATAATTTTTTTAAAGACAATGTATAAATATATACTATGAAAACTATAATTCTATTTGATGCTAAAGAAAATTCTATTTGAAACTAAAGAACGTACGTAATGCAACAGTGCCATCAGTGGAAACCTTTTTCTTACTGCCCTGTGCTTTTTTTCGTACGAAATTGCCCTTTGTTCCTTTTGGTAAACCTCCGTTATCCGATAAAACATTTGATTGACAATATATTTAATGAGAAAAAAAACCTGATGATAAAAGATTACAGCCTAGAGAGATATAAAGATTGTGATTAGATACACCATTATCCTAATTACTTGTTGTTCACATCGTAAAATTTCTTTATTTTTATCCTAGCCTACCACTCAGTGATAAATGGGTGATTTTTATATGCTACTAAATTGTAAGATATAAAGTGTTTAAAGTGTATTACGCACTTTATTTGATATGCTACTTACATTGTTATATATAAAATGAATGAAATGTGCTACGCATAATGCTAGATTAGTTTAAATGTGTCGTGAAATCATCACACGATGATAAGAAAACAAACGTTTGTAATATTAAAACAAGTGACATTGAAGAACAAATATAATTGCAAGTGTCACAGGGTTCAGCCTAACCATTACTCGAACCCTGTACAATTTTCTTTAGAAAGATATCCAGCTGTGACAATATCAGAACAAATAACTATTAAAAAAGAAAAGAAAAACCTATTTCGATTTTGAGGAGAGTTTAATGGTTTAATTGATATATGGGAAGGCATTTAGAGATTGTTCTTGGCTTGCTAGAGCTGGTTATTTTATTAAATTTGAATGCCGCACTTTATTTGTACTTTTTATTGTTGCAATGAATGCCATTAATTATCATTCGCAGTACATTGTCATCAGACATAATGTTCGCATTATTAAAAAATACAATAGAAACCTTCGGGCAATTTTCACAGTTTTTCACACGACCCAATCATAAAACGTATAATTATAAGCAAAATTTTAAAAATTAAATCTTATAAGAAATAGTCTTTTCTCCGACATCATGATGATTGGAGTACTTTTGTTTTAAATAAAAATGTAGATTATAATTCAACATTATTGGTTGAAACTTTACTATTGTCGTTTTAAAATAAGTTGTAATTTCAAAGTCCTACCATCAGAGGGTCGTTACGTAAACTGAAGTCATTCAATTGACATAGGACATTATTGATTCTTTCGTGTTTTAGGAAAAAATATTAATTTGCAAAATATAAACTGTAAGAATATACTGTAAAAGATATTTCACAAGAACAATTTCAAATTTGGAACTTGAAATTTGTCGTGGTGAGAACATCTGTTCGTTAAAAAGTAAATAACAAATATTTATAGCATATGTTTTTTTAAAGTCTCTTTTAATGCTAGTTTTATATCACATCGCGACATAAAGTTTAAACGATATTAGATGCTAATGATTTATAATGACAAAAGAGTATTTTATATGAGCAGTTAAATTCGTCAGATACGTTATTAAAAATTTTTAATTCATGGGCAAATTTCTTGCTGATCTTTTATTAATATATTAGCATAATTTAATCAAGTTCCACCGATATATCTTTAGAATAGTATTCTCTTGGATATTATATGCGTTTTAATTATCATGATCATCACACTGTTACTGCTAGTGTACAAAGAAACTATGCCCCAGGATACAAATTGGTAGGTTATCAGTAGAGAGAATATCAGTACACGAAAGAAAAAATTAATTCCTTTTGTAAAGGGAACGACATCAGTTTTCGTCAAGGCTTTCTAACTGATCGTAGAACTTAAAAATTGCAACTTAATTTGAAACGAAAAAAGTAACGTATCAACCAATGATATTGAATTATAATTTGCATTTTCTATTTAAAAACAAAATTACAGCAAAAATGTCATACTGTTAGGAGAAACTCTATTCTGGTAAGATTTACTTTAAGAATTAAGCTTCTATATACCTTTTTAGTTTGTAAATTTTGATTATCATGAGAAACGTTGTTTTGATGACATGTACCACGAATGATAATATGCATCATTTCATTAACTTAAATGTTCAAATAAATAGCTGTTTCAAATTAACGAAATGACCAGCTCTAGCAAGTCAACACCAAATACCGTTTTGTGTATCAATTACACAATTAAACTATCTACACAATTTATATAATTTTTAATTGTTCCTTGTTCTGGTATTGTCACAGGAGGAGTCGTTCAATAGAACATTTTCTCCAGGGTTCAAGTCCCGATCAGACTGTAAATCTTTCTTACCCTGTGACACTTTCAATACTAGTTTTGTCTTCAATGTGAGTTGTTTTACTATAACGAACGTCTGCTTTCTAATCATCGTATGAAAATTTCACGACATAGGAAAATCAATCTAGCATTATGCGTAGTATTTTCATTTATTTAATGACAATTTTAGTAGCATAAAATAAACTTATGCGTAGTACATTTCACACACTGTATATCTAACAATATAGTAGCAAATAAAAATTACCTATTCAGCACTGAGTGGTAGGCTAGAATAAAAAAAGACATTTTACTATGTGAACAACAAGTAATTAGGAAAATGGTGTATCTAATCACAATTCTTACATGTCCCTGGGCTGTAATCTTTTACCATCAAGTTCTTTCTCATTAAATATATTGTCAATCAAATGTTTTATCTGATAACGGATGTTCACCGAAAAGAAAAAAGGCAATTTCGTACGAAAAAAAGAACATGGGAAAGTAAGAAAATGTTTCCACTGATGGCGATGTTACATTACTTACGTTTTAGTATCAAATAGAATTTTCTTGAGTATCATATAGAATTATAGTTTTCTCATTCTATTTTTTACATATTGTCTTTAATAGATGAACATTTCCAACAGAAACCTTCTAAAATGCCTATCACCGCGGGTTGTGTCAGCTCAGCCTTTATGTTATCCGAGGCTAGGATTGCAACAAGAACAATCTAATTAGACATATCACCGTGGGTTGTGCCGGCCTTAATTTGCTCCCCGATGCTATCACAGTCGATTTTATTGCGACAAGTACCCTGAAAAAGGCCTATCACCGCGGGTTGTGGTAGATTTTATGTTACCCAAAGCTTTGATCGCCGGTTTTATTGCAACAAGAACCATCTAAAAGGCTATCACCGCGGGTTGTGCCAGTTCTACTTTGCTCCCCGATTCTATCACAGTTGGTTTTATTGCGACAAGAACCCTAAAAAGGCCTATCACCGTGGTTGTGGCAGATTAACTGCGCTCCGCGACGCTATCACCGCCGGTTTAATTGCAACAAGCACCATTTAAAAGGCATATCACCGCAGGTTGTGTCAGCTTAACTGTATTTCCAGGGGCAATCACAGCCGGTTTAATTGCAACAAAAACCGTCTAAATGGCCTATCACCGGAGGTTGTGTCAGCTTTGCTGTGTTTTCAGGGGCTATCACGGCCGGTTTCAATTGCAACGAGAACCCTCTTAACGGTCGATCACCGCAGGTTGTGTCAGTTTTACTTTGTTTCTAGAGGCTATCGCGGCCGTTTAAATTGAAATAAAAACCCTCACCGCGGTTGTGGCAGCTAAACTGTGTTTCACAAGGCTTATCACTGTCGATTTTATTGCAAAAAGAACCATCGAAAAGGCCTAATACCGCGTAGTATGTCAGATTTGCTGTGATCCCAGAGGTTATCAACATCGGTTTTATTGCGACAAGAACCCTAAAAAGGGCCTATCATCGGGTTGTGTCATCTTTACTGTGTTGTTTTCCGAGGTAATCACCGCCGGTTTTATTACGACAAGAACCCACTAAAAGGCCTATCATCGCGTGTTATATCAGCTTTACTGTGTCTACTTTTTCGGGGAAAAAATAACTTTCCAGAACTTATCGTCCTATAACCCTTTGACAAATTCCATTAACGTGAAGCTTTGTTGATATAATAACAAAAGAGTATCGATTTTAAATTTAAATTTTAATAATCTAAGTCGATTCTACAAGCAAGTAGATTGTTATATCATATCTGAAATGTAAAAGAAATGGGCATTTGAAAACAATTGAAGCAATAATTTTGAGTTGTTTACTTATTACAATATTAATCAAACTACTTCCATCAAATGAAAATAATTTCCACCTGTGACAATATCAGACTAATAACTGTACCTTAGATATTTACATAAGAACAAGTGTGTGGCACATAATATTTGTTAGTTTATGTTTTCCTATCTAAACTTCAACTAAACAATTTTCTCTTGAGGTTAAGGAAAAAATAATTTGTTACTGAATATTTTATTTGGTATTAATGTAACAAGATTTGTTGCTCTGATATATATTAAATACCATTGAGACAACTATTTCTAAAGCATCAATGAGGGCCAAGAGAACATTCAACTTTGCTAAACTGGGTAAATTAGAATGTTATTATTACATTCCTATAAGTGCTTATGAAATAAGCTATCTTTTGTGTAAATGAATTTTGTAACAATGTATTTTTCTTGGATTTTTGATAAGTTCTATATGTTGTATTATTAATTAATTGATGGATGTTTTCATTCTTTTAACAAAAAAGGCGATGAAGTAAAAGAAATATAATAATGAAAATGTATAGTTATAAATATTATGACAAATGATAATCTTAACCTTTTATACCAATACTCAGAATCTGATTCCTTTTTGGAATTTATCCCGCCGTGGCAACTTTGGACGTTGTATTGTTTTTTGTTATTTTCATTTTCCTTTGATACACAATTTTGCATGTTTGTAAAAGCATATAATCTGGGCCAGAGCCGTTTTAAAATTTGCCCTTTCTTCATATTGTCACATTGTCTCATATTATACAAAAACAGTTACAAAGATCGTCGTTTTATTTTAATAGTTTTAACACGTCTGAATGAAAATTTAAGTTACAAATTAAACAGACATTTCAATATTCATTTAGAGACATTTAAGGACAATCGATGTTTTACGTACAGTAATGTGTAACTGTAATAATGGTATATGCAAGTTTAGTCTTATAATGAAATAAGGCAGGCAAACATATAATCCAAACTATAAACAAATGTCAAGGACACCTACTTGTCATTGTGAATATTGTATTTTCACAGACACCATCAAACCATTAAGTTAATAGGTCTTATTAAAATATCGTGATTATATCTCCAGTTGGTTGAAATAAGTATTGGGTTATCAAACATATGATTACTTATTGGGTTATCTCTAGATGCATTATCCAGCAACAATAAAAGTTAGTTGCACCCATCATATCACAGACAGACATTTTTTCTCCTATGCTTACAGCCTGTGGTTATGAATAATTGACATTCTCCATTACATACATATTATTCCTTTCAAATTGAAGATGTCAAAATAAACCGTGAATGCTGAACTGTAGTACTTATAAACTGTGATTGCTGAACTGTAGTACTTAATATGATGTCAACCTACCGGAGTGCATGTCTAGGCATAATGGTTCTTCATACAATAGCAGTAATAGTGTAATGATAATGATAATTAAACATCACATATTTTCAACAGAATATTATTCTAAAGATGAATTGGTCAAACCTGTTTCAATTATGCTATTACATGAAGAAAAAAATCAGGAAGAAATATTGTCCATTTATAAAATAATATTCTCCGGACGAATTTCACTGCAATATAGAAGAATCTGTTTTGTTAAATCAAAACTTAAACGTTATGTCGCCCTGTGATATAAAAGCATTAATTTAAAAGAATGGAAAGAAACTTAAAATCATACGCCACTGGATATTTGTTGGGGTTTTTTTTGTTGCTTTTTTACTTTTTAGGGAACAGACTTTCTCACAAGGAATTTCAAGTTCCTAGTTTGAAAGTGTTAAAAAGTATTTTATCCTTAAATTGTATTTTAGACATGTAACACATATCTTTTGAATGTTGGACCTATCATTCATCATGATAGTGGCAATCAATGAAGTCTATTGTCTTTTACAGAACATCATTATTATCATTACAAAACAAGTTTGACCTAGATTTAAGGGAAATTCTATATAATATATCGGATATTAACACCTCTTATAGATTGCCATGACAACTTTGACGTCATACATATACTTTGATAGTTCTATGCTAAATGCAAATTTTCTTAAACTTATGTTCAAACAAATTGCGTTTTCAAATTTATAAGCTATAATAACAAAACAATATCATTCCTTAAATTAAGTATATTTTTCTATAATATTTGTTTATTTTTCTGTGGAGTGCGTAAATGATGTAAGTGCTTTTTAGCACGACTTTATGATATGTTATATTTCTTGGTTATTGTTTGAAGTATTTTACAGTATTTCAGGTAAAATGATAAAAGAAATAATTGATAATATAAATAAGATTAATTGTTTAATTTAAAATGTTATGACAAGAACATTTGTACACATATGACAAAACAGAAGAAAAGGAAACAATACTTATCTTACAGGGATACTCAGGCAAATAAATGACAAACATATCAAAAATATCTTTAAATGTACTCAAAATCACGCTAAAATGATATTTGTTAAGGTCCAAAAAATGAATTCCTGTATAAATTCAATATATTTTGGGTTTGAAGCGTACATGTATATATATCTATATATGTTGAACGAAATTTAGACGCCGACAAAATCATTGAGTATCTTTAAAACTAGCCATGCGACTTGAACAAACGCTGGAAGGTACAAAACAGAGATTGTGGATAGTGTATGATTGAAAAAAAACTAAATAACTCATTTGACATCTTCTTTAACGTTTCCAGAGGAGTTCACTACATGACAACTATTGTGAAATTTCTAAGCTCTTACATGACTCACGACTCAAGTTAGGAAACCATAATATATTTCTTAATAAGGAGAAAAGTTTTGTTCCTGTGACTGTCTATTGTATTCAGTTTTAGGAGATTTACAGAATAATGAAAAAGAATCAAAATGAAGAAAAGAAAACTTTGCCTGTTTCCTCCTTTAAAGTCAAGTAAATAATGACTAAATATACGCAATATAGCTTATACAGTACTTAGTAATATTGGACTCAGCCAAATATTTTTCACTCATGACATGTTATTCCACCATACAAATACTTAATCTAACTACAAGAAAAACTGTCAATCGTTAAAGTTTGAATAAGGTTCATAAAACAATCTATTAGTATTATTTCTTCAGTGGAATATTACAAACTTCTGCTTTGTTATTATCTTCGAACTTCAGTTAAGTATTATAATAAAGGAACAACATTTCGATCTTAAGTCCAAAAACATTTTTAAAAAGACCGATTTTTATTATAAAAAATGAAAAAGGAAAAACATGGAATTCAATGTATTTTTTTATTATTCTTATTTTTTCAAGTATCACAGTGGAAATTGTTTTTGTTATAATTGCATTGGTCAATTTAATTTAAAGCAACGTTTCTTGTGCATTGTGTTCTTTCTTTTAGTTCATTGTGTTGCTAGTTAAATATTGACTACATTATGAAAACATATACAGATTTACCATTTACAGACAAGTATCATTTTTTATTCTTTCTTAAATATATTCTATGGTATGGATCATATAATTTATTGTTGAAGTATTTCATAATATATTTGAAAAAATAAATATTTAAACCAAAATTTAGTAAAGTTGATAATGAGGTTTTTGTTAGTAATCGCACAATTTATGTCATAAAATGCAATGAATTTCATGAAGTTAATCGTTTATAATCAATTAGCACTTTTGCTTTGATCTAAATTTGTATCAGCTTAAAAAGCTTAAATGGAAAAAGAAATTAATAAAAATCAATGTTTGGATATAATTCTCATAGATTATTCAAAACTCAAGAGACCGCAGTATGATCAATGTATTTCATCTGATTTCATTTCATACACGTTCTTTAAAACCGTTATGCTCACATAGTGGTATCTGAGCAATGGTCAAGTTATTTGATTTCGGTTTGACTAAAGGCAGTTCTAATCCAACAATGTTACTTTCATTTGTAGAGAAGCGTTTATTGAAAAACAGTTTTGTTCAATGTCGATAAATTTACAACTAATTTAAAAGAAGTTTGCTTATATTTCCTTATAAACCGTAACGTCAGGCGTCAGTTTCAATTTTGTTAGCATCTTAAGGCTGTGTTTATCATATCTTATATACATTCCTATGATTTGCATTTGTTATTTAAAGATTGATTCTTGGTGGTCATTACACCTTTATGGAAGCTGTTTACGTCCTTAATAACAACTGATGTAAATAATCTATCATTTTACGGAATCTTCAAGATAACATCTATCTCGATTGTATCTTTCAATGGAATGACAAGACAAGCATCTATTAATCTTTATCATTTTCTTGGGTAATTGAGCAGGACATACTTGTTTGATACAGGAAAATAATGAGTAGAGAAGCAGTGAAAAGGCAAATCAATAACTAATAATGTAACAATATCAATTGTTGATACCAAGAAGACTTGATGGACAATATAATTACTGATAACGACAAAAATTGACAGCGATAGAGTTTGAGACTTGACATTATAAGCTCCTAAAACTGTTCTACATTCAGAAACTGTCTTTGTGTATAGAAAGCAAATGCTATTGTTTTATACATTAAGATTATTCAATAACATTCTATTAGTAGCTGATTAATTTATATTTTCTACAATAAATGGGATAAAGAGCATGTTTAAATTACGTACGAAAAATAAACAGGAAATATAAATTTCGTCCAAATAAAATAACTGATTGTCACTCTGTCATTTGAAGGCCTATGTTCATATGCAAATATCCTAATTTCTTATACAAATTGTGGGAAACAAACATAATTGAAACTAACCAATCATATACATATCAAGTTTTCTTTTCTTTTCTTTTTTTTATAAAATTGGGTTATAACTGATATTAAATATTATTATAGAATGCAATATAAAATCATTGACTTTGTATCTACTTTAATTAGTCTTTACTTGGCCTTGTAATAAATACATATTTCAAAATTCACATTAACGTTAAACAAAATCAAAAGTTGCAAAATAGGAAGAAAACTTCTTATCGATTAGTATGTAGTAAACATATATTCAACGGTCAGTTTTATTTCATTGTAAATCGTGCAGATAAAATGTTAATTTGAACACAAATTATTGAACACAAATTAGAATCGTGAAAGTGTTTCTAATTGCTTCTTTATAACATATTCTTAGTGACACGAACAGAATATATAAATGTCTCGTACTGAACTAGATAACAATAAGATCATGCATCTTGTGTACACTGTGCGCCATAGGTTATATCGCAAGAAATTAAAATGGAAGCTTACATAAATAAGAAAGGAAAAAAGAAATAATAGTACCAGTTGGTAACCAATGTTGTTACCCAATGAATGTTTGATGAGTTATCTGGTAGAAAATAAAATAGTAATAATTTGATTCATCACAAAATACACCGATCGGCGATGTGTCAGTTACTTGGTTTTCAAGTTTGATAAAAAATACATATAGAAACGTTTGATTTTTCCTGTTGTATATTTTAACAAGAAACATCTTTTACGAGGCAATCAAATGTCAGTATTACACGCTTTTACCAGATAAATAAATTTCCCTTCAAAACCTTTTTGCACTACAATATTTTATATAGAGTTGTTTTTCCCATTTATAACATGGCCAATGTCCGATGTACGGAAGATTTAAATAAGAGGCTTCCGCAAAAACATCTTCTAGCTCTGGCCATCGAGTATCACGCTCTTCACAATATCAGGACAAACGATGGTTTAAATTTAGGATAATCATGATGTTATAGTTGTTATAAAAATTGTATACATGTTTGTGTGAAGACCCGGCATGTCGGTACAAGAAAATAAAGTAATGGAAGATTGCATTATTTTTTACAATAGTTTGTATAACATAAGTATATTTTTTTCTGTTGTTCTGAAACATGTTTAGTTTTCTATTTTTAACTTAAGTACATGTATGCTTTAATGACTGCACGATGCCCGTCGGAGGATGTTGAAAATATAGGCCATAATTTGTTTCTTACTTCGTGTTTGTCTTTCTTAGTAAATTTGACAAAGTGAATAGGATTCAAAATTAATTTAATACAAAGCCGATCTATAGATCTGCTAGTTTATAGCATTTTGTCACAGTCTCTTTTTTAAAATTCAACAATTTTGAGGCAATTGTGCCTAAAAAAGTTATAGTGGTAGTACATGTATTGATTATGTTGACCTGCTTAGCAGTAAAACACCTCAATATAAATAGAAACAATATTACTTGCTTTTATCATGTTATGCAATATCAACCGGTAGTTTGGTACGTGATACGTGATAAAAAACTTTTTGCTATTTATTCAAAATGAAAATTTTCGTAAATGTCGATCTTCTTCTTTTGAAAGAAAAAGTTTAACATAATAACACAATATTAAGCATACACCGTTCCATGACCTAAAACCACCACCCTTTTCTAAAATGTCACAATATCTAATAACATCTTTAAATTAATAAGAAATGATATTTCCAGATGCAGGTGTCTTTCTTAAGAATATGATAGCGGTATAGGTCACCTAACATAATCATGTCGTGTCCTCTATGATAAAATTTATGTAATAAATGTCTACATTCGGAAACAGGAAATAGGAAGTATGACATACATTGTAATGTTAATTAAATATCATGTAAACTTAAATCACTTTGTGTCTTCGTTTAAGTTAAAAACATAAATGACAATTACCATTGAGAAAATGATTTCGTTCCTTCGTTGTTGTTGCTGTTTTACAACATTCGTCACAGTTCAACGATTGATGGATTCCGTCAAGGACTATAGATGCGTATACTATTTGTTTTTATCATGACTTCCGGTAAAGTAACTAGATTTCCACGGATAATCCGTGTTCATGACAGTAAATACTTTATATATAAATTTAAAGCATGAAGAATTTATTTAAGTTTCGTTGCATGTGTTCCATCTTCAATTTAAACAATGTTTTCTACGGTCGTGTATCTCTTAAAGGTACCAGCTGTTGTTGTTTTACGATCAAGTCTCTAAAATTAAGATTTACAATCAGCACGCTTTGTTTTTTTTAACATACATGACATTAATCCAGAAATAACCTTTTGTTTCTTAACATATTAGCAATTCATTATAAAATATGATTTTAACTGTCTCGATAAAAATACGGTTTAAAAAATTGAGCGTACTTAACCACTAATATAATGCATAATAATTTATAATGTTGACATCCGCCTCTTTTGAAGGTTTATTCAATCATTTCGTTAGAAAAAAAACATTATTTTACATGTAACAATTAAACTTTGTCTCTTGTCATTTTGATTGATACCTTAACTGATGAAATACAAACACGTCTCTAATACTTTCACTGTTAGTTAATTATTTTATGAGTGGAGATTTGCAGAAAAATTATATAAATTTTATGTTCCAATGTAAGATAATGACTGTAAATTTGAAGTGTTTTCATGTATTCAAGCCTGTTGATACAATAGATAAAGCGCATCAATTTTAAATTCATATGTAAATGATCTAAGTCGATTCTAGAAGCTAGTAAATTGTTAAATCATATCTGAAACGTAATAAAATTGTGCTTTTGAAAACAATGTAAGCAATTGCTATGATGTGTTAGGGGAAGGTTTTTACTTTTTAACATTTATAAAAATATTTCCAGCGAAAAGAAAATAGTTTCCACCTGTGACAATATACTAGTGAGACAAATAAATATACCTTGGATATTTACATAATGACAATTAAGTGTCACATAATACTTTTGTTTCACTTAAAAACTTGAGAAGCCGAATTATTTGTTTGTTTATGTATTATATTCTAAACATCTACTTAACAGTTTTTTTTTGTTTGGCAAACATTGTTTTGTAGTAAATAATTTGTTAGCGAATATATTTTGTATGAATGTAACAAGATTTGTTATGGGATAGCAATGTACACTAACATATATTGAATACCACTGAGACAACTATTCTAAAGCACCCATCAGGGCCAAAAGAACATTCAACTTTGTTTTACTAGATTGTTATTATTAAGTCCCTATAGATTCTTATCAAATAAGCTATCTTCTGTGTAAATGAATTTTGTAATAGCCTATTTGTCATGGCTTTTGGATTTGTCCTTTATGTTGTATAATTGAGCTTCTGAATGACGTTTTCATATTTGTTTTAATGATAAACCCAAAATATAAAAATGATATTTTTAATTATCAATATAATGACAATAACAGATAAAAGACAGAACAAAAGTCAAAATATAATCATAACAGTTCTTGGTATAAATTACGCCAATATCTGACTCCTTTTCTGAATTTTTCTCGCCGTGGCAATCTGAGACATTGCATTGCTCTTTTGTTATTTTCATTATCCTTTGTTACACAAATTTGCATGTTTGTAAAAACAAATAATATGGCCCAGAGCCGTGAAATGGTGTCCTGTCTTCATATTGACACATTTTCTCATATCATACAAAGAAGTATCAATTCTATTTAACTGAATAGTTTTTAACATGTCTGAACTGATCAATAATAGAAAATTAAAATTAAAAATTAAAAAGACATTCATATATTCATTTAGAGACATTTTAAGACAATCGATGTTTTACGAACAGTAATTTGTAACTGTTATAACTGTATATGCAAGTTACGTCTTAAAATGAAATATAAGGTACATGTAACTATATAATTCAAATTTCTTAAACAACAATAATCAAATGTCAAGGACACCTACTTGTCACTGTGAATATCATACTTTCACAGACGTTCTGATATCATCAAACCATAAAGTTTATACTTCTTACTGAAACATCGTGATTATATAATATCTCTAGTTAAAATTAGTATTGTAAAGTATATTGGAACACAGATGATTATTTATTGAGTTATTTTTATTATAGTAATAGAAAAAAATCATGTGCATAAGCAGAAACAAAAGTCAGTTCCACCCGTCTTATCACAGACAGACAAACAGTTTTTTCTTCAATGCTTACGCCTGTAGTTATTAGTAACTGACATGCTCAATTCCAATACATAATAATCCTTTCAAAAGGAAGACTTCAATATATACTGTGATTGCTGAACTGTTTGACAAAATGAAAGTTACACATTCTGTTAATCTTAGGAAAAAGTTTGGTCACACTAGCAGAAAAGTGTGATGATAATGATAATTAAAACTCATATAATATTCAAAAGAATACTATTCTAAAGATAAATAATCGGTCGAACAT
>NW_026853150.1:0-22404 GCF_026571515.1 Ruditapes philippinarum
GGTTTGACTTGGAGGGCTCTTAATGCTAGTTGAGGCTAGAAATAATGAAGTAAGAAAAATAAACATAATCTACATTATAATGTATTAAACATCTATAGTCATATTTTCTATAATTAGTGATGTTCCGATTGTCGCAAGTCGCTGATAATCAGTTACTGTTATGTAAAGCGACAATAATCGATTCACAAAAAATTGTTCCGCGACGTCGTCAAAAATGTTTAAAGTATCAAAACGAATTAATTCTGACAGTAATTTTAATTTTCGATCGCAAAAAAATTATCTTAGAGACAATTTGGAGTTGAATAGGATCAATACGTGATGTAAACAATAGAAAAATAATGTGATGTGAATGTTATTATTTGACATCCATTGGAAAATTAAATCTATTTCGTAAAATAATAACTAAATAGGGTTAAAACTGTGTTTAAAAGTGCTAAATGAAGTTCATGTTACTGAATATAATCAAGTGCCTTTGGAAAAAATGCTTCTTCCTCATTTATTTTTAACGCGACTTTAATCGGAAAGTTATCGATTATGTCCCATCCGATTGAACCGATGATCGATTGGGACAAATTTCATCCGATTTCCATCACTATCTATAATATTTTTAGCAGATATATCACACTATTAAAGCCATATAATTATAATATACAAGCTCTCATATTAATTTCTTCTGGAAGTTTCATGATTCAATGTAAAATCTAGTTATTCAGCTTTTATCAGACAGATAAATAAAATTAACTTTCTTTTAATTCTTAACATTATCTTAAATCTTTCAACACAATCTTACTCATAAATAAGAAATGGGGTCCCATCAACTATAAGTATATGTTACCTGTTTCATTGCTATAAGTCTGGTTCCACACAATATTAGATTATCTATATGATGATCCAAGCCAAACAACTTCTCCTCAATCACTGTTTCCTTCTTACACACCTTTTTCACAGATTTTTGAGCTTTTGGCGAGAAACTTTTTTCCCACATTTCAATAGCACGGACAAGAAAAGGGAGATTATCCTGTTCCTGTTGAAGAGTGTACCTCGAGTTAGCTGATAAGTCAGCAGTCCCAAAATATTCTAAATCTCCAGACTTATTTTTCATATACTGAAAGATAACAAAATAAACATCATCTTAAAATACATTCAGATCTAAAATACGCTTAAATGCTATGGAAAAAAAATTAAGCATTGAAAGTCTTGTAACATGTAAACAGTGTATGCTAAGACAAAATCTATTAGAAATATGTCTATAGAACACAGATGCCCACATTTTCTACTGTTTTGTCAGTATACCAACGGAAAGGTTGACAGTAAAACATTTGGATGAAAGGAGAAGGGTAAATCTATATGCTCCCCACCCATGAATATAAAATGCAGTGTACCATTTTCCTTACTTACTTTATGTATTTATGTGATGGAACTGTTAGATGACAAAACAAACTGCATAGTAAATAGTAAATATGAAGGTCAAACTGAAAGCAAGTGAAGGCTAGCCTTACATACTGATGCTAAACATGTATGTACTAGGATTATCAGATGTAATACCAATAACTCAAAGTGTTAAATGGTTATAACCAATAATATTATATCAAATTTCCATCCCATAGTGGAGAATTTACCTCAATTGCCTCCTCATGTAAGATGGCATACTTTGTATAGCAGGCTACGGCCAGTGTACTCTCAACTCCAGCAAGATTTTTGTCTAAAGCAATTATAGCCTTGTTTAAAAGTTCACCAGCTGACCTGAAAGAAAAAAACAATATGAAGACATTTAAAAATTAACATTAATCTCCATAATAGGTATGGTAAGATAAAAGTGTGATATTTGAAAAAGAAAAACCAGAATTATGGACGATAAACATACAGTCCAGACTGTCATGTGTGAATTCCTAAGGGACCTTAAGAAAATCAATAGCTTTAATATCATTATGCTAACTTTCCATTTTAATTGGTAGAAGTAAACCATAGATGCATTTTTGTACATTTAATCAAACACATCCATGACATAGCATAAAATGTGTAAAATATCCTTCAACACATCTTTAAAAGTAAAGGTAAAATAACTTACATGTTATTATATTTGTAACCAGTTATACACATGTTGGATGCTAGGGCTACCATGGCTTCAGCTTTCTCACTGGGTGTTTGCTCTGTGTCTTCTAATAGTTCTACAAATACTGGATACTCCATATCAAACTGTCTCCTGTAATAAATATCTTATCTTGATTCAACAGCAACACAAATTATAACTAACAGTTTTCGTGTCCTTTTTGTCAAGTTTTTAAGTCACACCAACACTATAAAGATCATAGGCAATTTTCAAACAATATATGTAAAGGAAGACATCAGGTTCTCCTCTGTTGATTATTTTAAGAGGGAGCATTCAACTAGGAACTGTCTGTTATTAAAATTAAGACCTACAGTAGTGAGGGGCAAATATATTCATCAGCCTGAACAACTAGGCAATGAAAGCACCATTATATTTCATATATTCAAGATAACAAAACTATCAATTATTGAAAATGGTATTTAAACATCCCAAACCTGGCTTAATTCCCTTTAAAATTATCATTTATTATTGGCTGAGTATTTATTAATTACTGAAAAATAGCTTTCATCAAAACAGGTAAACAACTAAAGATAAATGTCATTAAACAAAGGTATTTTTTATTGTAAAATAAAACAATAAAAGAAGGTTGAAGAAGTTTTATTGATTTCTACACCTATGATAGAAGAACTACAGTGAGAGATATAAATACCTTGAGTGTTGTTTCCAAGCCTGATATTCTGCTAGCAATAACTGTTTACTGGTGACACCTTTCATGTCAACACCAGAACTTTTTATTACAGAATTAAATGTCCTGAAAGTAAACAAATAAATTTCCATTAGTAGAAGTTATAGATTTAAAAAAAACCTGAAAGTTCTGAGTTTAAAAATATTTCTATCAGTTTTATATAGATAAAAAGAAAAGAGCTTAGAGGAGTATTAAAACCTGAAATTTTGGACAATACATGATCACTTTTTTACCATTTATTTACTTTTTTTATCTGTTTAATGTACAATGCAGTTAAATGTCAATAAATAATTATTTCACATTTACTTCAACATTGTGCAATGAATAAGCTTAGTACAGTGTAACTTCTTGACAGCATGTCATTAAATTTTCAATATTTTCAATGCAGTCATCTAATTTATTTTTACTTAACTGAGAACTTTGGACCATCACATGATGTTTGTTTGTTTGTTTGTTTAATTTTACGCCTTTTTCCAACAGTATTTCAGTCATATAGGCGGGTAGTTTCCTAACCATCGTTCCTGGAGAGTTACACCAGTACTAGACTACCTTCCTCCGCACTAAACTACCAAAGCATCTCCCGGGGATCGAACCCACGCCAGAGAGACCATCAGATGAAGGGCTGAACTAATAACATGTGCAAACTTTCAGATTTATTTGCTCACTCTGTTTATTTTCTATTATCTAAAACAATATTACCCAAAAATGAAAAACGTTTTGAACCCTTTTCACTCAAATTGGTCTTAGAATCGTATAAAATTGACTTTCAATTAAATTCAGAGTATATCTTTTAATTATAATTGACATATTTTCCTGTTTGATCTATAAAAGAATTTCAAATTTTATGTTTTAGTTTTTTTGGACCACCATGGAACTGCTTAGTCATTTATCACGGATGATTATCTAGAATAATTAAACAGGTATAAATGGGTATTTACATAGACTGGAATATTGCATCTTTTGAGCTCGCCTCTTTTCTCAACCTTGTCCATACAATGGCTATATTTTTTAGACCATCATCAATAGCTGTAAACGCATGTACTATAGTTTGAATGGCTTCCATCCATTTCTCCTGTAGCATGTAACACTCCAACAACTTCTCAAACATCTTAATCAAGTTTGGCTGCAAAAGAAAACAACAAAACATACAAGTACTTGTTACACTTGAATTTAAGCAAGTTTATAAAACAGTATCTTGTGTTTGAGTTGTGCTAAAATAAATGACTTTGTCATCCTTCAGGCATAAAGTCCACAGGACCTGTTTTGTTGTTGTTGTTTTCTTTTTGTCAGAATAAAGTTTCAAAAAGTGAGTGGCACATGTGTGAAACATTGCAGAACTTACTAAGTATAGTATTTGCACATTTTGTTGGTAAACATTATCTTGTTTTCTATTATAATTCATGAAAGTCAAATATCAGGAACTCTTCCGATGTGATCATAGGAAAATATGAAAACATTGAAATCATGCAGTGTCTAAAAATTATATAACTACATATTTCATCAATTATATAATTATTAATACATTAATTAGCTTTTAATTAAATATGATATAAGTGTACCTGTTCGCAGGTATGTAGCTGCTCTATGACTGTAGTATAAAGAGAGGCCGCCTCATTGTAGTATTTTGCCTGCATACATGCTGCCCCAATCATATTACATACACAACCTAAAACAAGTTAAAACTTTTACATTAATCCAAGTCATTGCTGCAACCAAATGTACATGTTATTTAGTACAAACATGGTATTAAGTCCTAGTTTTGCAGCATTAAATAAAGAAACAGGGATATTTTAAGGATTTAACTGTAACTTAAAGCTTAAAAATTATGTACTGATAATTTACAATATCCTAGACATTTAATTTTAAGTTTTATAGCATTAAGTAAAGAAAAAAATCTTGTATAATTATCTAAGCATTAAGAAAGCAAAGGAAAGTAGAACATTTTTTTGTTATTAAACACACGCATACAATACATTTGTTCAGGATACTGGATTAAACAAAGGCATATTCAAAGAGTACCTATATTATATCTCTTGGAGTGAAGTGATTTTTCTGTGAGCAATGTAATGTTGTCATCCAAAAATTTTGTGAACTTTTGAGCTGTGTCAACACATTCTTTAAACAGCTCTACTCCTTCAAAATATATTAAAAATAATATAGTACATTCCTATATCCTTAACATTGACTTAATTTATTCCAAAATCTGAAAATTGCTAATACTAATCATGAAAAAAGTCGTTGATTCATCTTGCAGTTAAGGATAAGAATATTTTTAATAGTTATGACCTCTGAAATTTAATCAGTCTGGAAAGATGTAAAATTTGGTCTGACATATACAAAGTCAAACTTGTCTTTGCTACTCACTAAATATAATGACTTCCTATCATTTACAACCCTATGTAAAACACCTGATGTTAATCACTATCATACACTATGTGAAGCCGCTGAATTAAATGACTCCCCTATGTGATGCTAGTATATATGTAACAACCATAATTTTAGTAACCCTTAACAATTACTTTACTGAATAAAACAACTTTTATAGTTTCAGTCTAAATAATGTAACCTAAAAATAATTTCCACACCTTGACAATGAACGATGTAGTTTCTAAATCAAAAAGAGGTAAAATTTAATTATGAAATCATCAGGAAAAAGTTCAAAATAACAAGAGCTGTCGGTAGGACAGCACGCTCGACTATTCTAAGTGCTTGATAGTAAAAGAGCCTTGATAACGTAAAATTTAGAGCTTTGATAATGTTAAATTTTCTAAGTTCACAAAAGGGCTAATTTTTTTTTTTTTATAAATTCATGTTATAGGCCTTAGAGACAGTCTAATTATACAGTATTGGCTTGACTATTCGGAAGGTAATGTCACAGGGGTGTTTTATTGAGTATAATAATACTAATTACCTATGAATACATAAAATTGACAGAAAAGGTACAAAGGCTTGTTATTAAGATATTTTATCAAGTAAATCCCTGCTTTATTATTATGAATGCATATAATTGTTCCAAAAAAGGCACAAACCCTTCAGTAATTATAGAGATAACAGCTTACAAGCAAAACTTTACCATGAATTTCTAAGTTGAAAAAGGGGAGAAAAATCAGCCTAAATGCAAAATAGAATTATGGATCTTTGTCAGTGACCTACAATTATGACCCTAAATGCATATGTGAAGTTTTAAATAAATATCTTTAATAGTTATTGAGATATGTAAAACTTGCATGTAAAAATTAACCAAGAGACTAAGTAGAAAAGGGGATATGAATCAGCCTTAATGCAGGATAGAGTTATGGAACTTGGTCAGTGACATACAATTATGACCCTCAAATTATGACCCTAAGTACATGTGTAAAGTTTCAAGTAAATATCTTTGAAGACCTTTAACCTTGAACAAAAATTTTCTAAGTTTCAAATTTAAGGGGCAAATAGTTCTGCAAATATTGCAGGCAGAGTTATGCAATTTTGCAAACTGATGTACATTGTTACTATAAACAAGAGCTGTCACAGGAGACAGCGAAGCTCGACTAATAAAATACTGGACGCAGTAAGGAGGACAAAACTATGAATCAAGGGGAATAATTCTAGAAATAGTCATGCTAGAGTTATGGACCTTGTCACACAACATTTGTGTAATGATAAGAAATATATATTTGAAGTTTGAAGTAGATACCTTAACAAGAACTGTCGGAGGACAGTATTGGCTCGACTATTCAAAATGTTGTCACAAGGGTGATTTATTGAGTATAATAATGCTAGTTACCTATGAATACATAAAATTGACTGAAAAGGTACATAGGCTTGTTATAAAGATGTTTTATCAAGTAAATCACTGCTTTATTATTATGAATGCATAAAAATGTCCCCAAAAAGGCACAAACTCTTCAGTAGTTATGGAGAGAACAGCTTACAAGCAAAATTTTACAATGAATTTTTAAGTTGAAAAAGGGGAGAAAAATCAGCCTAAATGCAAGATAGAATTATGGATCTTGGTCAGTGACCTACAATTATGATTCTAAATGCATATGTGAAGTTTTAAATAAATATCTTTAATAGTTATTGAGATATGTAATACTTGCATGTAAACATTAACCAATAGACTAAGTAGAAAAGGGGAGATGAATCAGCCTAAATGCGAGTAGAGTTATGGAACTTGGTCAGTGACATACAATTATGACTCTCCAATTATGACCCTAAGCACATGTGTAAAGTTTCAAGTAAATATCTTTGAAGAACTTTAACCTTTAACCAAAATTTCTTAGAGTTTCAAAGGGGCAAATAATTCTGCAAATATTGCAGTCAGAGTTATGCAATTTTGCAAACTGATGTACATTGTTACTATAAAAAAGTATTGTAAATTTCAATTGAATATCTCAAGCAATAATTGAGATATTTGACTTTACAAAAAAAAGCATTAACCAAATTTCTAAGTTATAAAGGGGCATAATTCTGTAAATATTATAGGCAAGTTATTCAACTTGTTAATATATGATGAGCATTGTTACTATCAATAAGTATTGTAAGTTTCAATTGAATATCTCAAGCAATAATTGAGATATTTGAATCTACAAAAACTTTAACCAAAATTTCTAAGTTGAAAAGGGGCATAATTCTGTAAATATTGTAGGCAGAGTTATCGAACTTGTCAATCTGATGTATATTGTTACTATAAATAAGTATTGTAAGTTTCAATTGAATATCTCAAGCAATAATTGAGATATTTGAATTTACAAAAAACTTTAACCAAAATTTCTAAGTTAAAAAGGGGCATAATTCTGTCAATATTGTAGGCAGAGTTATCCAACTTGTCAATCTGATGTATATTGTTACTATAAATAAGTATTGTAAGTTTCAATTGAATATCTCAAGCAATAATTGAGATATTTGAATTTACAAAAAACTTTAACCAAAATTTCTAGGTTAAAAAGGGGCATAATTCTGTCAATATTGTAGGCAGAGTTATCCAACTTGTCAATCTGATGTATATTGTTACTATAAATAAGTATTGTAAGTTTCAATTGAATATCTCAAGCAATAATTGAGATATTTGAATTTACAAAAAACTTTAACCAAAATTTCTAAGTTAAAAAGGGGCATAATTCTGTCAATATTGTAGGCAGAGTTATCCAACTTGTCAATCTGATGTATATTGTTACTATAAATAAGTATTGTAAGTTTCAATTGAATATCTCAAGCAATAATTGAAATATTTTAATTTACAAAAAACTTTAACCAACGCAGACGCCGACGCGGACGCCGACGCCGACGCCGGGGCGACTACAATAGCTCTCATATTCTTCGAATAGTCGAGCTAAAAAGTAAAGAAGTTATTATATTTCTTAAAGAAAATCCTAAGTTCAAAGGGAGATAAATCTGTAAATATTGCTTCAAGACTTATGAACATTGTCACATAAAATGTATTTGATGATTAGGAATAAGTATTTGAAGTTTGAGGTAGATACCTTTAAAAATAAAAAAGTTATAATAAAAAATAACATTTTTCTAGTAAAAAAATCTAAGTTTATGGGGAGATAATTCTTGCAATATTGGTGCTAGAGTTATGAACCTTGTCACATAAGATGTGGATGATGATAACGTTAATATATTTGAAGTATGAAGTTGATCCCTTTAGAAATAAATAAGTAACAGTAAAAAAATAATATTTTTTATGGAAAATTCTAAGTTCAAAGGGAGATAAATCTGAAAATATTGGTGCTAGAGTTATGAACCTTGCCACATAAGATGGGGAGGATGATAACGTAAATATATTTGAAGTATGAGGTTGATCCCTTAAGAAATAAAGAAGAAACAGTAAGAAATAGCATTTTTTTAGGAAAATTCTAAGTTCAAGGGGAGATAAATCTGAAAATATTGTCGCTAGAGTTATGAACCTTGTCACATAAGATGGGGATGATGATAAGGTACATACATTTAAAGTATGAGGTTGATCCCTTAAGAAATAAAGAAGTAACAGTAAAAAATAGTATTTTTTAAGGAAAATTCTAAGTTCAAGGGGAGATAAATCTGAAAATATTGGTGCTAGAGTTATGAACCTTGTCACATAAGATGTGGTTGATGATAAGGAACATATATTTGAAGTTTGAAGTTGATACCTTAAGAAATGACAAAGTTATAGTGAAAAATATTTTACTGCACCAAAACTTTAATCTAAAATCTGGACGCGGACGCCGACGCCGGGGCGAGTAGGACAGCTCTCCATATACTTCGTATAGTCGAGCTAAAAAGTGTTTTAAATTTCAATTGAATATCTCAAGCAATAATTGAGATATTTGACTTTACAAAAAAACTTTAACCAAAATTTCTAAGTTAAAAAGGGGCATAATTCTGTCAATATTGTAAGCAGAGTTATCCAACTTGTCAATCTGATGGACCTTGTTACTATAAATAAGTATTGTAAGTTTCAATTGAATATCTCAAGAAATAATTGAGATATTTGACTTTGCAAAAAACTTTAACCAAAATTTCTAAGTTTAAAAGGGGCATAATTCTGTCAATATTGTAGGCAGAGTTATCCAACTTGTCAATCTAATGTACCTTGTTACTATAAATAAGTATTGTAAGTTTCAATTGAATATCTCAAGCAATAATTGAGATATTTGACTTTACAAAAAACTTTAACCAACGCAGACGCAGAAGCCGGGCGACTACAATAGCTCTTATATTCTTCGAATAGTCGAGCTAAAAATTGATGATTTTGTATGGACTCAATTGTTTATGTTTCATATAGATATGGATATAAAATACCTGAGTCAGCATCTACTATTTTTTGGAGCAATGTTAACTGTTTGTAGTACACTTGACAACATCCCTGAACATAATCCTGTTTTTTTGTGGGCATATCATACAACTTGTCCTTCTTCATATCACAACTCTGTTTCTTGACCTCCTTTGATTTCTTCTTTGTATCTTTTGTTTCATCATCCCAAACATTTGCTGCATCAAGTTTCTCGTATGTAGCATGTACAACTGTACAACTGTCTAATAAAACCTTTACTATACCAATATCTAAGATATCATATACCTTGGAGGAGAACGGTTGCAAGAACCACTCCAACGTTCGAAACACAAGTTTCAAATTTTCAACAGATTCAGTCTGTATCATCTTTGTGAGGTCACTGTTTACAGCTCTAATACTTTCACTGCTGACACCTAGCGGTTTTGAGGTTTTGACAGCCTCTGTGGCAATGACAGAATATGACAATACATCTATTAATACAGCATACAGTGGAGTGGTTCCACAAGATAATGTCATATTTTGAACAACTTCTCTTGCTTTCTCAAAATCTGACATACTGACAAGATATTCAATGAACAAAGCTTGTACTCTGTATATGACAAACCTGTATACTGAAATACTCTCAACACTTGTCCCACTGTTTGATAACGTCTGTAATTTATCAACGATACATTGGAAAATACTATAAAACATCTCTGATGTCCCTTTATCGATCCACTTCCTGTTAAACTGTGTATAATAAGCAATGACAGTGTGTAACAACACGCATAGCTTGGCAGGATTGATTGGTGTGCAGCATAAAAATTGGAGAGATAGCTTCTGTAGAGCCAGGTCATCTTTCAAGCTTTGTGATGTTCCTGAAAATTATTATACATTCATTATATTGTACATGTAATTATGATCATCAAACAGTATGTTTCAAGCTTTATGAGGTCCATTCAGTAAGTTTTCATCTTGTATAAAAGAGGCCTATAAAAGGCCTCTTCCAAATGAAATGGAAATTTTCTCTTCTTTTCTCAAAACCTGAACTTACACCAATTTTTTTTACTTCCATAATAAGCATTTTTAGTGTTAATTTTTTCTCAAATCAAGAGGCTAAGGCCTCTATCTAATTAAGTGAGAAAAAACAACAGACATTAAAAGGTTTGTATATTACCAAAACATTACCCACACAGTCTGGATATTACAACAAAATATCAAAACAATATTTCAAACATTTTTGTAGATTGAAAAAACCTTTTACTGACCTTGACACCAAGTTTTGTTCATACAAACAAATGTACAGATAACTATTCAAGAAAATACTAAGTTCTAAGATCTTCCTGCTTTGTACATAAACATTTTGTCTGCAGTATATACCTTTGTCAGAGATTAAGCCTCTAATCACTATTTTACGAAGCCCTCCTGACATGTTAACTTTAGTGTAAAATTACAGAAAGACATTATTATTCCTAGAGAAACAAAGACATTAAATACCTTGTTTGAGGATGTTACTTGGTAACTAGCTTCCACAATATACTATGGAAAGCAGCCAAAGAGATTGTGGTGGGACGTATCAGGACAGCCAGCATCATCTAGTATCATGTATACAATCTCTGATATCTTCACAACATACTCCAGGTATGTCTGTAATATATAAAACAATACTAAAATGTAATATCAAGGTTATAACTTATCACAAGAATCAGTCTTCACGAAAAACTTTAAAAAGCACAGGACATTCGGGCCAGTAAAATTTGAAATCTTACTGGCGCTTATTTCGAAGACTGAAGAATTTTTTTGTTATACATCACAGTCTCTTTGTAATTAACAGTATAGCTATACTTAAAACATATATTAACAAGGTTTTAAAAAAAAAAAAAATAGGTACTACAATATTGTAGAACATTAAACTTAAATACAAGTGACAACTGTGATGAGAATTTATATTAACAAACATTAAAATATCAGGGTGCAAACTATTGACTATCAACTTTTAGAAGATGATTTGTGGTTAGGTTACAGAGGTTAACATTGGTATTTGAATAAATTATGTTACTCTATAATGATAATCATTCTGAAGGTAAAATAGACTGAGCGAAGAATGCTTCAGAAATGTTGTTCTATACATGTTATAATAAAGCTTACGAATGCTGCGTCTTGTATGGTGCGTAAGAGATGGTACAATAATGATGGCACAACATGAGTCTTGTCTACATCTAGAAACGGTTGTAACTGCTTGTAAGCTTGTGCACATACAACAGCTGTCTTCAGAATTTCTTCCACTTCAACTTTGTCTTGTACATTTTTGGATTTTGTCATGCATCTATGAAGGCAGTTTTGAACAAATTCACTGTATAGCTTTGCTTCTTCATGTTTTAATTTGTCCTTCCCTGCTCCCTTTAGAAATGCCTGTGAAAAAATAGAGAAAAAAAGGATTAGTCAATAAAGATACATACACAAAATGATCTTGTATTACCATACTTTAACTACAAAAAGGTGAGACATGTATGCAGGCATTATTCTGCCTATTTCATCTTCATGTCAGTCAAACATCTAAGGAGGATATAAACAAGTACAGTCAATACTGTCTTAAGCAGCCAGCCAAGGGATGAAGTCATTTTGGCTGCTTAAGAAAAAAACAGGTGGCTGCTGAATG
The DNA here is from genome assembly GCF_026571515.1 of Ruditapes philippinarum. NCBI lineage: Eukaryota > Metazoa > Mollusca > Bivalvia > Venerida > Veneridae > Ruditapes > Ruditapes philippinarum. Next base: position 12,194 of record NW_026853150.1, read on the forward strand.
GAGGATCAAGTTATTATTCAAATTATTCTTCATTTTTTTATGTGCTTGGGAGTTTACCAATCAGGATTTAGTAAAAATAATCATTAATTTGCTTCATCTTAAGGCACTGTATCAATTATTATACAAAGGAACTATGTTAATATTTTTTTCAAGCTGTATGTAAAGTGCTATTTAAATTTAAGAATCTTATCAGGAAACTTATTAGAATAAAATTAATTAAGAAAGTGTTTACAATCAGTCAAATTTTTAATGAATGTGTATATTTTTGGATGATGAAATGTGGATGATGATAATTTTAAGATGAAGTAAATTTATGGCTATGTTTTTCTTATATTTTCTATCTTAGATCAGAAGAATGAATGGATGCTGGAAAGCTCTAGGCTCATATGGAAACTGCTCCAAGAACTGCTATGGCTAAAGCATTTTCTCGCAAAAAGGGACCTCACTACTGGCATTAAATAACATATATTATTGATTAATTTATTTTTAAATCTCATTCAAAGTAAATTTGAAATGTGCCTCCAATTAGTGAAGTTAAGTTTGGGAGTCATTTACTCCTGATTTTGGCTTGTGACTTCCAAAATATAATGCTTTACTTTCTTTACCTGTAATATAACAGGTCTAGGATTTCATAATATTTACGGACTGTCTGTAAATTTTTGGACTAACCATTATTTTACAGATTTTTATATCTGTAAATTTACAGACATTAAGTAAGAAAATAGTAGAAGTTGCATTAAAATTAAAAAAAAAATTTAAAATGAATAATGTCTCATATTATATGATTAAATATAAGGGAAACGGACAAAAGCCCTCCCAGACAAAAGCCCTCCCGTCCAAAAATGACAGGGCGGACAAAAGCCCTCCCGTGAAAATGACAAGGCGGACAAAAGCCCTCCCATGAAAATGACAGGGCGGACAAAAGCCCTCCCGTGAAATTAACAAGGCGGACAAAAGCCCTCCCGTGAAATTAACAAGGCGGACAAAAGCCCTCCTGTTACGAAATATATATGTGTGTTACACACCTGTTGTTTTTTTTCAATGCACTTAACATATCAAATTTGAAGCATATATATTTGTTGTTGTTTTCTATTGGTCTAAGTATTTTCATGAGCTAGAACCACCTTTCATTCAGAATATACCTTTCAGAAATGTTTAACGAGGTAACATTTTTACATGAATGTCGACCGTTTAAAACAAAGGAACTTTTAAAAGACTCATTACAAGGCACATTATAGATGTCTTGGACTTTTAATTTTAGTTAATTTAAACTTCTTTTCATCATTTATTACTCTATTGATCTTAATTTCACACAGAAGTAATTCTTCATTTTTACGTGAATAAATATGCACTTAAAGATTTTAGCACTTATTATTCAGATGCCTGTCAGGAATGTGCTCTAGTTCATACAAACACGCTTATGCCAATTGGAAACAAAAATATTCATGATAACAATTTTAATATGTTGAGTGCATTGAAATGAAAGTACAAACTTTTCAATGTACATATATGTATTTGCTGCAGGAGGGCTTTTGTCCGCCCTGTTATTTTAACGGGAGGGCTTCTGTCCGCCCAGTCATTTTTCAGGGAGGGCTTTTGTCCGCCCTGTCATTTTCACGGGATGGCCTTTGTTCGCCTTGTCATTTTTGGACGGGAGGGCTTTTGTCCGGGAGGGCTTTTGTCCTACACTATGGAAAAATTTAGAACAATTTGATGACTTTCAAGTTTTACTTTTAACAAAAATTTCAAAATCATCATTATACATACAAAGTTGAAACTCACCCCATTACCTTTTAAATATAAACAATCAATAAAACAACTTATCTTAAGCTGCGGATTTTAGTGTAATTCTAAAAACAGCTAATTTTACATCAAATATCTGTAATTGTATTCATGTCATTAAACAAGATACTGTCAATTAAAGACACAAAGGAAGTGTGAAAGAGACTACATGTATATACTGTCTTAATATATATCAAAGGAAAATTCACACATAAGTTCACACACTTCAATAGAAAGATTATTCTACAATTAGTTATATCACTTTCACTTTAATTAAAATATATAAAGAAAGACATTACATCTTTAACTGTAGCTATTTTAACAATCAACGCAGCGTGTATCTTAATAACGTTCACTTAGTTGATAACGAAAACAGTTTTGAAAGCTTAATAAATTCAACAAATGTGCCCAAACTGTTGAATCTTTGTAAATTTATCCTTAAGTCTTGGCAAAATTTTAATTATATAGCATCCAACATGTTTATGATAATAGTTTTACAGACTTACCCTTTTTCTCGCCAAAATAATCCATAAAGATACTTCTGCAATACCTGAATACATATATACTCAGTGTGAGAACTTTCTCATATTGAGCGCGCGCATATCTATTTATATCTTTCGCCAATTATAAATTATCCGTTATAATGCTACCTGATTGAATTTTACCCGAAACAGCGTAATTAAATTACAAACTTATCGCTTCAAAACTCTTTCAAAAATATACTTATTTTATTTACTTTATTATTATTATTACTATTTTCCAATAATGGTAATAATAACAATAATAATAAATACACCAAGGTCAAGATCTATATTGAAGCGTGACATACAGTAATCAAGGGAGAATCTCAAAATTATATTTGAACGTAAAGTTTTATTTATAACTTGATTGAATCTCTTAGTACATTCTTTTTTATATGTGTGTTTTTTGTTTTTGTTTTTATTAATATTTCTTGTTTTTCTTATCAAGATGAACTGTTAAATTATCTAGAATTAAGAATATCCGAATTCCCCCCCCCCCAGAAAACACACTGTAATAATTCACTTCACCATATTGTTTACATTATAGGAAAAAAAATATATTGTGCAAAATTATGTATGTTTACTGCTGGAAAACTAATGTATTATATATGTGTTATATTAGAAAATCCTCATATTGTACAAATGTGCTTGAGTGAATAAAGATATCTGTCTGTCTGTCTAAAAATAAAATAAAGACTAAAGAATTTACTTACTTATAACTTTGTGATATGAGCCTTATTTTAGGGCAAAAAAACAACAATTTATATCCATTGTCATTGGTCAATTACATGATAAAATAATACGGGGAAGACAAAGCTTCGCGGGCCCGGGCTTTGGCTTGCCCGGCTATAGACTACACGTGTATATTTAAAAGAAAATCAAATAAAAAAACAATTAAAAAATATATAGAATTCTATACCTATCAATGAAATTTTCAGTGTCAGTTCTAGTTAGGCGCCGTCATTTACAATGTAACTCAATGATAAAAGGCGGTGTATTCCGATAACGGAACAAATTTCAACTTTTCGGATTAAAAATAATCGTCCAGTGTTCCGAGTGAAAACGGAAGCTGGTATATATATATATCTGAATGACACCTTTAAAACGAAAAAAATGAAAGGATTTTTTACCAACTTCCCCGTACATAGGCTTTGCCTAATTTCATATTAATAAAAATGTTAAAACAATAAACGTAGGGCCTACTCAATCACTATTAATTACATTTAACATTTTCTATATAAATTGTTGTTAAACACAAAATAAAAAAAATGGGGGGTGAAGTGTCTCAATCAAATTTCTTAAAATGAGGGGTGAACTGTCTGCAAAAAAAGGGCCTAGGGTGAAGTGTCTGGGGGGGGGGGGGGGGTGGAAGTGTCTGTTAACCGTAATCACAACGCCTAACAAGGTTGGCACAGCGTCAGAGGTCTGACAAAATTGTTTGTGACTTGGCAAATGCTAAAAAAGAAATTGATGACATTTTCAAAAATAGATAAAATTTCAAACACTCAACATGGTCTTTCAAATAGAAACTTTCAAAATATAAGAAATTATAAACAGAAAAAATAATTTTCTGTTTGACATATCAGTGACAGCACAGCTTGTGTATTCTACCTCTATTTGAGAACTCAATCCCACTTCGAATGATTTCGACGCTTCGTTGAGTAGTTTACGAGCCGTTGCCATCGTCAATTACATAAAAATTAGGACTTGTTCTTTCATAACATAACTAATTTACAAGAATTCTTTTGAAAGAACCGCCTTTCTAAATTCTTTTACGGTGATCATATTTTTTGCTAGTTGTGAACCTCAGTTCGGCAGATGTAAAGTGCGAAAATTTTATTCCCGGAGGGAGACAGAGGATTAATACGCGAAAGGACTTTTAGCGTCCGAAAAGCGATTACTCTCTCAATCAACTGAATTTATAAAAAATATTTAAACAAATGAAAAGCAAATATTATTCTAGCAAAACACATGCTGATTTTAGAACAATAAGATCATCATATACAATGTTTATCAAGAGTCCTCTCCCATACCATTAAAAAATCCTATCTTCATATCAAACAGTTCTAATAAAGTAGTTAACGGACAGAAACAATAAAAATATATACTGTCTTTCAAAATAAACATACTATGTAGATAAAGTCCCAAATACCACAAGGTTCCACATTATGGTGTGAAATATGAACACATTCATTTGACTACAGGAAATAGGAACGCCAACACAACAAAAATCTGACAGACTCGGTTGATTTGATCCTGTCCATGGACGGCATAAAATACAAAAAATAAGATATATAAAAAATAACTAACATAATTTCTGTTCTAAAATATCAAGTCATGTAATTTAGACACAACTTCGGGGTTTCTCTTCTAATTAAAACATTACATGTAATTATACCAGTTAACCTGTATTTACACAAATATACGAATATATGTCATGATCTACCCAGCCCCTACTTTTGATTATGGATATATTATTTGGTCCCAAAGTAACAAATCAGACCTTGGTCCCAAAGTATCAAATCAGACCTAAATAGCATAACAAAATTGCAAAAAAGAACCGCAAGAATTATTTTAAATAAACCTGTAAAAACAAATTCTCCTGTTATTTTAAATAAAAGATTGTTTCAAGGTAGAATATCAGAATCCAAACTTATTAAATTAGAAGATACCAGAAAATGTTTTAATGGCTTTTTTATCCCTCGTAACCTATAACAACATGAATTGTATTTGATCTCCTTACAATTTCGTTAATATAATGTAAAATATTTACAAAGAGCTGGCGAGGTTCATTTTAAACCGTTTGCAAAATAAAACGGAAAAGCTTAATATAAAATTTAATGTTAAACGTTGCAAAACAAATATTGCCAAAGTCATTCTTTTAAGATTTGTCCTTCTTCTAAATTAACATAAAGTTTACACATTCATTGTCGTTTTTCTTCGTGTTCAATTTCGTCTTCTAAATTTCTTCTCCCTTCTTTTCTTCTTAAAAAAGGTACACAAAATCGATGCAATAAATATCTTAAAACTCTAATCGATTGATGATTTAAAATTAATTATATAAAAGAAATTTTAGATAGTCCAGGCTTGGGACATTAGGGTGGCATTTCTCACGCGTGTCCACTCTCATAGACTGAGACAAATTTGAAAGTCTTAGTTATTTCCCTATATCTTTTTTACTGCCTTTAAAAAGTTAGCTGTTTTTTATCAATGCTGTTTTAACATTTTGTAAATTTATAATGTATGTCATCAATATTTCAATACATTGACACAATTTTCGATTATTTTATGCCCGACATTTCAAGTTATCTTTTATTTAATGCTAATAAACAAAACTTCTTCCCCCAAGCTAAACGCTTAGGGAACTGCATGAAAGTCGAAAGGTCAGTTCGATTCTGTCATATTTACAAAAGATACTTTGGAAATAAAGGAAAAATATGTTTTAGAGAAACCAGTTCATTCAACATTATCTCAACGCAATCCCTTCAATATTATCTTTATAAAACACCTTTTTTGAGTAGCATATGTCATCAAGCTTTTTCAATTTCTTAATTATGACTTACAGGGCTGGGAATCAAAACTGCGTCGTATCCTACAAAATTTAAACAAACGCCGCCACCTTGGAACGAAAAACGTATGTTTTTGATTATAACTTTTTTTTTTGTTGGAAATGCTGAAAAAACAGATTATATTGATTTAAACGCCGTACAAACTATTTTTCCGCTTCGTTCGGTTTATATGTTGCTTGGGCACAATATTTTTGGCAAAACAAAATTTAATAGCCGAACAAGCTTTGCAACTAACGGAGCTCAGGAATTTTTTTGAAAATTTCCCTGGATACGACGCAGTTCATATTTTTCCCTTTATTATCGTTTTTTCCGAAACAAATCAAGTTTGTATACTAGTTTCAGAGTTCACCATTAACTTCAAAATATGGATTTTGCCATTCATTTTACTAAAATTTTCATAAAAAAAGATGTTTAATTTTTCCAACGAAAATTAATATTTTTACGAAAATGATAACGACGCAGTTGAAAAAAAATTATGAAACACCTAGCCATTGTAATTTTTTCCTCAGTCTTTTTCAACAGGGGTTTAATTTTGCAATAATATGTCTATTTTATGGAATAAATCCAACTTTGCGCTAAGATGAAAAAAAACCCCAGATTCATTTGCGGTGTTTATTAGCATGTTCTGTTGCTATTTATTATTTAGAATACATTTTGGTGTCATGTCCAATTATAACACTTTAATTTGAAAGTTTACAATTGCGGAACGCCTACACTTTACAGGTTAAACATGAAACATGTTATTAATTTACTCCATAATTTTTTTTAAAAAATTTAATTTCTTATACGCCATGTATTATTTCCCCTTTTTTTAATCTTCCAATATTATCCCAAAAATATAATATTGGCAAAAATTTATAGAAAGGTCTATGAACTTGTAAATTTATTTTGGCTAGCTGCGCTCTAAGTAATCTGTGGTTTTCTGGCATGTTCTGGTAACCAAGGTAATTTTTTTTGAGGTTTGTTTTCAAACTCTTTCACATTACATCATATTAGCCTTTTACTGGGGGGGAAGAACCTCAGGTGCGCCTTTGTGTGCATTATTTCAGGCAAAAAACGTTGCAACCTGAGAGAACCATCGACATTTCGAAAACTACATGTAGCTTGATAGGTTTCCCCACCGAAAAAGAATAAAAAATCCCTGGTGGTTTTCGAATTCATAGCCATTCAGTTCAAGTGAATTTGAATTCGTAAAACATAAACAGCTCGTCGGCTTCGGGTCGTGAAAACACCAGTCCTGTCTGAGATTTTTTTTCAAACCAATTTGTTAAAATTTTTCAGCTGTACAAATAAGCAGTTTTAGTGTGGTGTGTTTTTATTAACCCTTCTGGCGTGAAATTTTAAGATTATAAAATATTTGAATTAATTATAAAGACAATAACATTTAACTTTCTTATTGAAATGAAATAGTTCCTTAATCTCTAAGATTAATTTTCTTTGATATTTCGGTGCGAATAGGCAGAAGAAATTTTCAATGTAAAACAGGGGGTAATCCTCTTTGAAGTCATTTTCTGAAAAATTTTGTTTAATTTTTCAGGCAATTCATTTTCAAATAAAAATCACACTTTAATTTGAAGGTATGTTTAGATGCCATGTCTCTAGTCTGTGGAAAATTCGATGCGATAATCTGATTTAAATTTTCTCTTCAATTTAGTGAAAACTTTTTTCAATACTATTGAAACGTCCTGTCGTGCATACATCTGTATCAAATTTATCGGTGCAAAGAGTAAAATACCTTTGCAAAACGGACACCTACTTTACCAAATAATTTGTAGTTTTATCATTTGTAACTAGATTTTGAAATTTAAAGCTTATTAATGGAGAAGAATGATACTATAGTGCAAAAATAGAAAATACATTCCGTAGACCTGTTCTCATCAGCGAAATACAATACGACAATGCAATACGGTAAAATTCCGCGGCGCTGAACGAAAAATGACTGAACGGAACGCATATACCCTACTTGTAAAAATATATCGTACCTTAAACATTTAACCGCCTCCGTGGTCGAGGGGTTAGAGTCGATGATTTCTAATCCAGTTACCTCTCTGGTGTGGGTTCCATCCCCGGGAGATGCTTTGGTAGTTTAGCGCGGAGGAAGGTAGTCTAGTACTGGTTTACTCTCCAGGAATGATGGTTAGGAAACTACCTGCCTATATGACTGAAATACTGTTGAAAAAAGGCGTAAAATGAAACAAACAAACAAACAAACAAACAAACAAACTTAAACATCTATAATATAATTTTAAAAATCTAATGTTCAGTTTCAAATTATAAAGCTCATCTGTTCTCACCGATTATTAACAAAATGAATACAATAAAATCGGCACGTAATAGACATAATAACGGCATTGGCGGAAATTGTTGCTAATTATAAATAACAAAGGTAGGCAGACCTTTACAAAATTTGTGATTTCAAAAAAACAACAAGGTCATTCCTGATTGATACAGGGTCCAGGAGAGGTTACCCTGGAATATTGAATTTTGTATCAAAATTCTGTAAATGAAAAAAGTAAACACCCCAATTTCGAATCTCAGGAACAAGTTTATAAGCATGAAAAGGCAACACTAGAACACGTTGTCATATGGGTGTGCGATCACGTGTCTCAATGTATATTGCATTTGATACAGTTTTCCGGAATTTGTAGATGCTTATGACAGGAACTAAAAATGCGACCGAAAAATGAAGCCTTAATAGAATTTTATTACATTTTCCATTTTTGTGGAACCAATGAGTGACCTCTGCTTTTGACTTAATTAAGTTGTAAACAAGAAATGTTGTTGGACGTTATTAGCATACCTAGCACATATAATTAATAGCTGAACCAATATGCAGCCAAAAAATGAAAATACAACTGCGTCGTATCATATTTTATTTTCAACTGCGTCGTATCATTTCGTAAAAATCATTATTTTCTTGGAAAATAAACATCTCTTTTTTATGAAATTTTAGTAAATGATGCAAAATCATATTTTGAAGTTAATGGTGAACTCTGACACTAGTATACAATTGATTTGTAGGAAAAAACGATAGATAAAGCAATATGAACTGCGTCGTATCCAGACATTTTCACAAAAATTCTGCTCCGCTTCGAGTTGCAAGTTCGCTATAACTTTTGTTTTACAAAATAGTTGTGCAAGCAACATATGCCGAACGAAGCGGAAAATAGTGTAGCGTGTCAATACATATATCTGGTTTTCAGCCATTTCCAACAAAAAAAGTTATAATCAATAACATACGTTTTTCGTTCCAAGATGGCGGCGTATGTTTACATTTTGTAGGATACGACGCAGTTTTGATTCCCAGCCCTGACTTATGCAACCTCATATTATATATATATATTCACTCTACTAGTACTACGTTGTACAGTCAAGCTGTCGGGAGAGAGTCTCTAACCCATTGGCCAGACAACATGTGCATCATAAAAATGTTGTCGTTCTGTAGTTTATGTGTGTAACATTGTATAGAAACTTAGACTGGATGACTTTTTTCAGGGAGTGAACCTAAAGTGGTCGTCTTATTGCTAAGGTCTGGTTGCAAAAATGACTGAAAAGACTTTGTGAGTAAAAATTGTCAGTATATCTTGCTAGTTTGATAGGCACGTAATATAAAAAAAAACAAAAAAAAAAAAAAAAACAAAAAAAAAAACGAACGAACAAACAAAAATAAAATCACCAAAAAGCACACACAAAAAAACAACAAAAAATCCCACACCGTCACTGTCACACGTGAAACAAAAAGTACCTGATATGTTTCATGATTACAACTTCTTCTTCTTCTTTCTTCTTCCGGGTAATGTACTGGGCCCCTCTGGAGCATCGTCGCACAATTGTGACTATTTACATGAGTGAAGGGAACATCAAGTGCAGCTAAAAACAGGTTAAAAACACCATGCTCCAGAGTTACTCGTGCAGCGCACCCATCCTCGTCTTGAAGACCTCTAGGGACGGGGCTGTCATCACGACTTCTGGTAGGCTGTTCCAAAGTCGGATCCCAGAAGGAAAGAATGAATACTTGTATGAGTTGACACTGGTTAAGGGTTGTAGGTACATGTTGGCATGGCCTCGGGTGTGTACTCCAGCAGGGATCAGTATGTGATGGGCTCGGATATCACCAGGCTGTTAATGACTCTGTACTCATCACTGCTTTGGTTTGCTGACGGCGGGCTTCTAGAGTGTCCCAGCTTAGAGCTTCCATCATTGCAGTAACGCTGCTGGTGTAACGATAATCACCTGTGCAGAACCTGGCTGCTCTTCGTTGGCAGTTCTCGAGCTTACTGATGTTGGCCTTGGTGTGTGGGTCCCATACTGACGAAAGCATACTCGAGCTGAGGTCTAA